>NW_022630921.1:0-42519 GCF_010909765.2 Amblyraja radiata
TCAAGATATCATCCGTGTAGTTTTCTCATTCTACCTCCAGGTGCTCTGGTTTCCTGCCACTAGTCACTGACGACAAGCAGTAGAATTCGACAGGAGTTAATGGGAATGAGGGGACGATTAATACAGGATAAATGTAAATGGGCACTTGATGGTCAGCATAGACATGCTGCACCGAATGGCCTATTGCTGTACTCACACTCTATCTATCTACCCATGAAAGAGGGAAGTAAAAAGTGGAAGAAATATATGAAGATGCTGGGAATAAAATTGGCCATGGATCTCAAAGCCTGCTAGAATTCAACAAATGGTTGTTTTGCGTCTGACCCCATGTTTATTTGGATAATTCTAAAGGATTAATAATCAAACATGTTCAATTCCATTCGGTTGGATTTGCCTCTTATTTGAACTTTGTTAATCTCCAGTTGGCCCCTGTTGGATTGAATCAAAAGCTGTGCGCCCCTGCGATCAAACCATCCACAGCCTCGCCAGATACTGTGCTCATTTATTTGAAAATTAAACAAGGTCTTCCTTATTGGCCAAGGGTACCAAGTACAAAGGCTCATTCTCCGATCTCCCTGCCAATGAATATAACAAAAGCAGCAGAAAGCTTCAAAAGATCAGACTCGCGGGCTTGCACTGCCCTGCAAGTTAAGCGAGGATCGGGTTACTCACTGTTTTTCGAAGCCTTGATCTTGGCCAACAACTTCTGTGCAGACGGCATGTCGCCGTTCTTCGCTGCCTGCACCAGGTCCAGCTCTCGCCCCATGTTCGGACAGTCGGTGTGTGCGTCCTCTTCCCGGGACCAAACCTCACTCACTCGCCGCTTCCCCTTCGTTACATTGCTTTGACCGAAGGCCGCCCAGGCAGCCAAACCCTAACGCACAAGCACACACACATTGGAAACCGTGGCCCGGGAGCTCCTGGAAACCAGCAAGAGTGAGACTCCGGTCAACTGTTCTCACACTGCCGTGTACACTCTGTGCCCGCCCGCACCCACACCGGCGTGTCGACGTTGCACCGGGACTTCTCGTTGGGATTTGTTGCTCTGCCACTCCGCCTTCTGGATCCAGAGAAGGTTTAACCCATGCCCTGCTGATGTCCCACCAACACAACCCGTCAGTAGATCGCAGCCTGGCGAATGGAGAGATACAAACACAGCGATAAGTTCAATACATTTATCGCCACCCATCCAACATAATGACAACACGACTCGTTTTGGGGTGACCTCTTATATAACTATTCACGGCGATGACACCGGGGCGGCTCTGGCCACTTGTTCCAAACCCTGGACAAACACACACACACCTGGGGCGCATACAGTGTGCAGCGAAACCTGGCCTTAAATCCGCCGCGGCCACTGACACCAGGGTCAATATCAACAGCGGCGTCACCACTCACCCCCTCTCTCTCTCCCCTCCCCCCTCCACACGAGCATGGGGGCAACTAGACACACGCCACCGGGACACGGGGGTAACGCACCCTCACCCACCGCCAGCCCAGTCCCCAGACCCCGGGGCAACGGGCACACACCACCCCCCCTCCCCCTCGGGAACGCACACCCACCGGATCCCGAGTCACCCACCACCCATAGAGAACACAGCCCACGGCCCGGGAGGGTGGGTGGGTGGAAGTAGATTCCCAGCAGGAACACACTGCCCCGGGATCCCGGCTCAGAACCCCCCTCTCCCCCCCCCCCCCCCAGACGGAAAACCCCCAACCACCAGCCTGGGAATACCCCACAACCCGGCACACTGTGGAACCCGCACCTCTAGGAAACACAACCCCACCACCCTAGTGCAAACAACCCAGCCGGGGGACGAGGGTGAACCACCCCGTTGGGACCGTTGCCCCTTTCCCCTGGACTCAATTTAGGATCTATACACCTCCAGACCTCTTCCAATAATTTTCGCCGAGGAATCCCAAACTTTGCCGAGGTGGGATCCCGGAGGAACGGACAGAGCGGGTCAGACCGGGAGCGGGGGAGCGGTCAGACCGGGAGAGGGCTTCCCCTTCCCCGCACGGAGTACAACGGTGAGGAAGGAAGGAGGCTCCAGTATGGGATGAGCCTGGAGCCTGGCAGGGAGTGCGGTGAAAAGTAGTTACAATGGAACTCGGCAACAAAACCCAGCGCTCCCGCACCACCAGCCACTCACCCGGAGCAGCGTCCCGCAGCAGAATAGTGCGAAACCTGCACCCGGGCGAACACCAGCCACCCGTATCGGCCCGGCTTGGCTTGGCTCGACTCGACTCGACTCGAACCCCGGCCCGGCTGGCAGTCTGTGCCTCCCGGATGCTCCAGGCAGCAGCACTCCGGATCACGGCGCCTCTCCCAGCCGCGATCTCTGATCCCGGCGAGTTTCAATCCAAACTCTCTGCCACATTATCACCTGGACAACGAGGAAGCAGCCGGAACTCCCTCCCACCCCACCCCCCGACACCCGACACCGCTGCCCTTCCCAGCCACATTGGAGCAAGCTGCCATCAATCACACAGCAACCCACTCAAAGAGGCGGGAGAGATGTAAACATTCACACCCGCCCCATCCACCGTGTTCTTGTAACAATCATCATCTTCATATATGTCGGCATTGACGTGTTGTCTCTTTCAGAGCACCGTTTAGCGGTTAGATGCGAACTTTATTTTAGTCTCCTGTTCAGGACAAGTGGTTGACCCATTACGTAAGTTATGATGTTATGATTTATGAGCTGATTTTATTTTAGTACTCTTTCTTTTGTCTACTTTATTGTCACCCGGCATAATGTCTCCTTCCCCAGCCCCAGCATCAGTTTTATCAATGTTCTGTTAAACAATTTAGAACATTTTACACATTAAAAAAATGCTATGTAATCGATCATAGGGAATAAAAAAATAAAATGCTGGAAATGTTCAACAGTTAAGTCGGCATCCGTGTAGATAGAAACAAGGTTAACTATTCAGGCATATAAACCCTTTGTAATTGGAAGCCCGTTTGCAACTCTGGTACTTCTTGGTCTGGTGTTTAAGAAGGAACTGCAGATGCTGGAAAATCGAAGGTCCACAAAAATGCTGGAGAAACTCAGCGGGTGCAGCAACGTTTCTGGCCGAAACCCTTCTTCATTCATGAAGAATACTGTCCTGCTTCAACCAAAGCATGAAGTCTCAGAACAGGGTGATACTGCTAAAACTGTATCACAATACCAGTTAATTGATGGAGGGAGTGCAGGTGAGTTGAGGAACCATCATCCAGATGGTGGATCTCACTGCCTGATGCTGAGAGACAGGAATCCATGTCACATTTAATCAGTAGGATGTGGGCTTGAAAGGTAGAACCTGCAGGGATACAAACCCATTGCTTCAAGGTAGTGATTCTCTTTAACAAGTATGTAGATGATGGGCCCAGTGTAACGATTCCATGATTCTAAGAAATCATGGGTGAAATCAGGCTTTTCCCAACTCATGGAGGGAGTGAGGCAATTATCATGGCCCTGAGCACAGAGAAGTGGCTATTTTATTTATCCCTTCAAAAACGAGCTTGCACTTACAAGCGTAAACTTTATGCGCAGAAAGTGTCCATTCACCCCAGCTTTTTATGAGAAAAATCCCAAAGTTAATTCATAATTGAGTGGATCTGATCATGTTTGCAATAGTTACTCTTGGGATGCTGTTACACCACCAGGAGAAGTGTTCCACTCGTGGTAAAGGACAACAGACCGGCAATTATTTTAGTCTAAAATGACTACCCTTGTCACTTCATTCACCATTGTTGGATTAGCAAAGAGCTTTGTTAATTTGGGAAATTTATTCATCTGAATTTTCACAACGTACTTGAAATCGTAGAGAGAGATTACTTCCCACCTAGCAATATTTCCCACTCATTCTATATGCTTTTCCTGGTAAATAACTGTATCATGTTGAATGCATTGAAAGGTTACGAATGTGTTCCACATCTCAATATTCTTAATCACCCTGCCCCCCCCCCCCCCCCCGAGTCAAAAGGTTGTAGATTTAAGTTGCACGTCTGTGAATTGATCTCAAAGAGCTTTATACGATGAAGCAAGGTTAATAAAGTAAGATTCACATACTGCTTTTTAGTGACCTTCCATATTTCCTTATATTACATCATCTTGCAATTGGTTGCGGGATAACCATTGGTCAATGCACCTACACTTTTTTTGAAAGATGCTAAGCGATTTTTCATACCCACCTAAGTAAACACACAGATGATTTAATGTCATGTTTGAAAGATGAACCGTCTGTGTTCTGAATTGGAACTTGATTAAATAACTCAAAGGATTGCTAATTGATATACTAACCTATTAACAGCCTTTCTATTAACCCGCCTGTCCCATCACCATTATCTGCTTGTGACCAATCCATAAATACAGCATCAGGAATTATCCTCATTGCTTGTTATCCTATGTTCTATCAATAATTAAGATGGGAGTACATGATCCATATTATATGTGAGTTTTAAGCAAATTCAGGTCAGTTTAGCACTTGGATAATAACCTCGGGATATTGGGGGAAACCTGGCTCTATCTGGAGAGGAGATGCTTGCCATCATGTCGCACCTTTTGGACAAAGCTTGTTACAATCTCTCAGATGCACTAATAGAAACATAGAAACATAGAAATTAGGTGCAGGAGTAGGCCATTCGGCCCTTCGAGCCTGCACCACCATTCAATATGATCATGGCTGATCATCCAACTCAGTATCCCGTACCTGCCTTCTCTCCATACCCTCTGATCCCCTTAGCCACAAGGGCCACATCTAACTCCCTCTTAAATAATGGTACAGCAACCTCTAGAATGACTTTAAACTTTATAGATGAACAGCATTTGAAATTCAAATTCAATCAAGTAATTCAATCAGTTTTGAATAAATGTACTACAGAAAATAAATATATTAAAAGGTTTTTTTTTCGGAAACACATCGCAATGTAAAATTACCTCCAGGATAATAATATCAACTGATTTTGCACTATAAGGCAGCCTAGAATTCATAGAAGATGAGAGACATGGAAATGAGAAAGTACAGAGTCAACCATGACAGAGTAATTTCTGCACATGACATTACCATGATTGCAGCAAGACTGAAGTTGTAATGTTCCACATTCAATCATCGCTTGCAAGGATTATCCTGATTACCCAGAGGTTTCTGCTTAGGCCAGCACCCAGACTGCTCCTTCACCGAGTAAAAACATAGAACATAGAAACATAGAATAATGGGTGCAGGAGTAGGCCATTCGCCCTTCGAGCCAGCACCACCATTCAATATGATCATGGCTGATCATCTAAAATCAGTACCCCGTTCCAGTTCTTTTCCCATATCCCTTGATTCCTTGAGTAATTGATCCACCTAATATTAACCATTTTGGTAGGAGCCATTTGGCATACCTTTTCTATGGAAGAAAATAAAACTCTTTGGCCTCTTCAGAGTTACTTCATTCATTTCTTCACATTCTCCTTTTATCTTAGTTCAACTGGAATTCCAGGAATGTTTACTTGGATTTAATCCCCACTTCATAACCTTCCAAAAACTTCTTCTAAATAACCATTCAAGACGTGACTCTTCCATCCAATCAATTTCACTTTGCTCTTTTTCAATCAATGAACATTTTAATCATTGGTTTCGGAGAAGTTGATTTATGCTGTTGGCAACATGCTGTTGAATGACCATTATCACAGCATCCAGATTTGTCTTCGTCTTACCTGCTGAGCAGTAAGAATAATACAGATACAACACAAATTTGAGTCGTAGAGTTGTACTGCAGACAAACAGGCCCTTCAGCCCACCATGTCAACAGTGTCAGCCATTACTTATGCATACTAATGTTATTTACCTGCATGTGGTTCATGATCTTCTATGCTTTAGTGAACTTAATCTGGGTTGTCGGCCTGCAGCACAGTTTTTAAATCTTTAGACTGGGAAGTATATCCGCCACAGAGTGGATGGCACATTGAATAATCTACCTCATGACTCAATCCACAAATCTTCACCAATAAGCTTTACACACCACATCAAGCAGCATCTTCCATGGTCTCCCTGATCTTTAAAGCCAAAAATGACGTTGCTAGTTTTCACATTTAACCTGTTACTCATCATATTCACAATTTTCCCAGTAAATATAGTAAAAAGATTGTGTATCGGAATGTAACGCCCCTGTAAGTTAGTGTGATCCCAGCAGGATAAACTCCAGGGAAGAGTAACAAGCCTGAGATTGTTCTCCTTAATATAGAGAATGAGTTAAAGGATTTTGATGGAGGACATAAGAACAAACGTTTTGCCATTGTTTCATCTACCACAAGTGGCAAGCGTGGTAAATTGTGAGAGTACATTTTTAAAAAGTTATTGAGGCCTTATTATTAATATCGGTTAACAGTTAAATATTATTTATCTTAAATGGCTGAGAGAAAAAAAAAATCAGAGTGGTAGAAAACTGAAACAAAAGTAGTGTGAAGCAGAAAATCCTGGAAACACTCAGCTAGTCGGAGAGCTTCAGTGGAAAAAGAAACAGTTAAAGTTTCAGGTCAAAGGCCCTTTGTCAGAAAGGCACAAAATACTGAATATCATCTTAAGGAGATCAGTATCTGAAAGTGATGGCTGGTGTCTCAAGGATAAAAATAAACTAGTGTTGAGTTTCATCCTGGAGTGATTAGCATGGAGAAGATACTTCATCTCTCTTGGCTCCAGATGCTCTTTATTACTCTTACAACAGTGTGGCCAAATATAGCTCTAACTCCATCGACAAGTTTGCAGATGACACCAGTGTGGTATGCCGGATAACGAACAATGATGAGACAGAGTACAGGAAGGAGATAAGAGAACTCAGTAATACGGTGTCAGGACAATAACCTCTCCCTAAATGTCAGCAAGAAGTTGAAGCTAGTTATCTGCAGGGTTGCATCCCAGCTTGGTTTGAAACCTCTGCCCAAGATGACAAGAAATTGCAGAGAGTTGGACATGTGGCCCCAACCATTAATCAGAGCAGATCCCACTAGTGACTCCATCTACACTTCAGGCTGCCTTGGAAAAGCATTCAACGTTATCAAAGCTATTTTGGCAGAGGGTGGTGAATCTGTGGAATTCATTGTCACAGACGGCCGTGGAGGCCAATTCACTGGATATTTTTTAAACGGAGATTGACAGATTAGTAAGGGTGTCAGGGGTTATGGGATGAAGGCAGGAGAATAGGGTTGAGAGGGAAAGATAGATCAGCCATGATTGAACGGCAGAGTAGACTTGTTGGGCCAAATGACCTTATTCTGCTCCTAGAAGCTACGAACTAATGAACTTATGAAAGCCTTGTCCCACCCTGGTCATTCCTACTCCTTCCTGCTCCTGTCTGGCAGAGGTACAGAAGCTTGAAAGCACGCACCATCAGATTCAGGAACAGCTTCTTCCCCTCTGTTATCAGTTTTCAAAATGGTCCTTCCATAAACTTGGGTAACTGTCCAATTCACCACTACCCCATTGTAAACATTGGACTTTATGTAACTGATGAGTTGCAATGTTGAGAACTACTTTGCACTACTTATTATACTTCAGTTTGACAACTGTGCTTATGTGCAGTATATCTGATCTGTTTGTATAACATACAAAACAAAGCATTTCATTGTACCGTGATACACATGACAATATTAAACCTAAACTTAATTTGTGGTATATCCTTCAGATTAAAATAATCTTCTCTCCTTATTGTGTGTTGGGGAATAAATTCCGATTCTGTGCTGGTAAATTAGTTCCTGCTATGTTAAAAGGTGAAAAATGTCCTCTTAAAATGAATTAAGTGATCACATATGTCTTAATGGTATAAAGACTGCTTTTATAATTATATACCATCCTATGTCCTTCCTGCATCTTCACATTCTCATCCTCAGGTGGCTTGTATTTCCTTTGTTTCAGTAATCAAGCTAATTTTGAAATCATTTTTCTGACCCTCCGGTTACTTTGTTCAAAGTGACGCAGTTCTTTCACATGTCTGTAACAGCATATTTTACCCTTCCCTGCATCACCCCCTCAAAACCCTGAAGTTTATTCTATTTGAGATTTGTACAGGAGTTTCAAGTCAAGTCAAGTCAAGTTTATTCGTCACATACACATACGAGATGTGCAGTGAAATGAAAAGTGGCAATGCTCGCGGACTTTGTGCAAAAAGACAAACAAACAAACAACCAAACAAACTACAAACAGAATGCAACAGAATCACATATTCTTTTTCATATTGAATATTGCGGGTGGAAGGAAAAAGGGAAAAAAACAGCAAATTTTTTAAAAAGCAGTAGAGTGGTACAGTAAAGTTAGTCCCTGGAGAGATAGGAGTTTACAGTCCTAATGGCCCCTGGGACGAAGCTTCTCAACCTTTCCGTTCTCACAGCATGGCAACGGAGGTGTTTGCCTGACCGTAGCAGCTGGAACAGTCCGTTGCAGGGGTGGAAGGGGTCTCCCATGATTTTATTGGCTCTGGAGTTGCACCTCCTGATGTATAGTTCCTGCAGGGGGGCAAGTGAAGTTCCCATAGTGCGTTCGGCCGAACGCACTACTCTCTGCAGAGCCTTCTTGTCATGGGCAGAGCAATTCCCAAACCAGATTGTAATATTTCCGGACAAGATGCTTTCCACAGCCGCTGAGTAGAAGCACAGCAGGATCGTCTAAGACACTCTGAATTTCCTCAATTGCCTGAGGTGGTAAAGGCGCTGCCTTGCCTTACTCGCGTGTGATGTCCATGTCATATCCTCAGAGATGTGAACTCCCAGGTATTTAAAGCAGCTCACCCTATCCACAGTATCCCCATTTATCCTCAATGGTGTGTACGTCCTCGGATGATGTGCCCTACTGAACACATGTCTACTAAACTGAGTGGTTTTACTGACCTGTCAATGCCCTTAGTGTGGTTTTACTCTTCTTTGGCATCCCTTAGTGTGTAACCTATATATCATGAATGTCGAGGATTTATTTTCATTGTGTCAGTTGGTCATGGAAGACTAATGTGCCTTAAACCAGTGCTACCCAAAGTGGTGGTCCGCGGACCGGTACCGGTACGCGGACCATCAGTTGCCGGTACGCGGCGAGTTTCCAGAAAAGAAAGAAAGGATAGCACCTTCAGAGATCATACTTTTGTTTAATTAAGAAAAGAGTCAAAACGTAGGAAATTTATCTGTAATAATTATAATCAAAGTTCCCAATCTCTCTCTCTCTCTCGCTCTCGCTCTCTGTTAATTTCGTTTCATATGCAAAACCAATCATGCTATTAAAGATGTCTGCATGGAAATGCTGGGTGAGCCAGCGGCAAAGAAAGTGGCTCAGGTGCCACTTTCAAATAACACTATTTCGACGAATTCACGATCTGGCTCACGATATGGAAGATCAGATAGAACAGATTAAATTAGCAAATATTTTGCTTTGCAGCTTGATGAATGTACAGACGTTGCTAATCAGGCAATTCTGATGGTATATGTACGTTTTGAACATGGAGGTGATTTGAAGGAAGAGTTTTTTTTCTCTGCTTCACTACCAACAAAAACAACTAGTTCTGAATTGTTTAAGACCAATTAGCGACAATCATCGCTGATGCAGGCGAAGATTTAAATATTACATCTCTACGAAATGTCATCAGAGAACACTTGACGAATCTGGCAGACAGTTTTCAGTTTTACTTTCCAGCAGAAGAAGATCCACGGAGAGGGAATGGATGGATCCGAAATCCGTTTATTCCATTGAAAGACGACTAAGTGTCATTATGGAAGATAAATTGTTGGAGTTGGCTGATGACGAAGGATTGAAGATGAGTTTCGACACTACAACATCACTTGGTTCCTTTTGGATAAAAGTAAAAGCAGAATATCCTGAGCTTAGTGAAACTGCTCTGAAAACCCTTCTCCCATTTCCTTCAACTTACCTCTGCAAGGCTGGCTTCTCAACCATGAGTGTCATTAAAACAAAGTACAGGAATACTATGGATATTCATTCTCCATTGCGTGTGGCACTGTCCTCAATTGAACCTCGACTGGATAAGCTGACAAAGAAGAAGCAGGCTCACCTTTCCCATTAGTAAAGAGTATTGTTTTAACATGGCTATTATTGTGGTAATAAAATAATTAGTTTCATTTTTTAGTATTACGATATATTTTCAATTGTTCTGTCTACAATTGAACGTTACCTATTCCTTTCAATCTTTGTGTTAACATCTTTATTCATTGCGGTTTAAAATAACTACAAATTTTGTATATTCTTTAAAATTAACCTACTGTACTTTATTCATTATATATTTTTTATTACATATATTATGTGGTAAAATATCTTTGTTAGAAGACTGCTGGTTTAATTTTTTTTTAAAAATATTGTAATATTGTATTTGTTTACAAAATTTACTATAAGATAAAAACTAATTATCAACTTTTCTTATATTCATTATATATATTGTTTCCTGTATAAATTAATATTACTACGCATATTACCGGTACCTGGCACATTGGAAAAAAAATTACCAGTACGCCACATCAGATAGTTTGGGAAGCACTGCCTTAAACCACTTGGAAACCTTTCCCTCTATGCACAGGAACAGCCATTGATTATCTTCAGGAAGCTGCTTTTGCTATTATTCCATATGTAATCTATATTACTAAAAAACTGATCTTGACCACTTCCTGTAGTTCTGTATATTGATTTTAGAAAAAAACGCTGCCACTTACGGCTGTGATTTTTGGCCCTCTTACTCAGATTCCCCTTCCGCTGTGCAGGACAAGATAAATTTTCCCATCGATTAAAAATAAAAGAGTTATTAGTGTTTAAAAAATGTTGAGATTCTCTTTCCTGAAGGCCACGGCCCTTCCGGAGGGACTATAAAACCCAGAAGTGTTGAGTGCCTCAGTCAGTCTCTGCAAGGTGGGGGAGCGAGAGGGTCATGTCTCTCAGTCTGAGCTGTGAATAATACTGAACACATGTCTACTAAACTGAGTGGTTTTACTGACCTGTCAGTGCCCTTAATGTGGTTTGAAAATATAGTTTGGAAATGCTAAAGCTGTGTTGCCTTTGGTTTGGAAATGCTAAAGCTGTGTTGCCTTTGGTTTGGAAATGCTAAAGCTGTCTTGCCTAATTAAAGTTGCCTGGCCTAATTAAAGTTGCCTGGCCTAATTAAAGCTGCCTGGCCTAATTAAAGTTGCCTGGCCTAATTAAAGTTGCCTGGCCTAATTAAAGTTGCCTGGCCTAATTAAAGTTGCCTGGCCTAATTAAAGTTGCCTTGCATAATTAAAATTGCCTTGCCTAATTAAAGTTGCCTTTCCTTCTATATAATTAAAAGTCTAATCTTGAACACTTGCTGTTTGCGCTTTATATTGATTTTAGAAAAAACGCTACCACGTACGGCTGTGATTTGTGGCCATCTTACTCAGAGTACCCTTCCGCTAATCAGATGCCGAGGATTTTTCCCATCGATGAAAAATAAAAGAATTATTAGTGTTCCTTCTGGTGAGAGGGGGGGAGGGACTATAAAACCCAGATGTATGGGCGTGGCTCAGTCTCTGCAAGTTGGAGGAGGGAGAGGTCACAACTCGCTGTCTTTAGTGGCCTTGCACCCTGCGCGAAATGGTATGAAACTGCACTTGAATTTGGTGGCCTTGCATCCTGCTTGAAATGGAATTTCAAATTGTTCCCTCTCCCTTGTTTAGCATGATTTGCAAGCTGACATTCCATGCTCGTTATTACTTCAGGGTTCTCGTTATTACTTATTTCCATCTACATTGGTTCAACCATCTTATCTTTGTTTGTTTTGTGCTCTCTTCCGCAGAGACACCATCACTTGACATTAATGTTGCTCATTTTCCTAAATCCTAACATTTCTACCCAGCCATACCTCCTTCTGTATTCCCTATCAGCCATGTCAACATACCAGCGATAAAACAAATACTGAAGTTAGTCCATATACACTGTATATTAGCTCAAGTTTAGCATTTCACTCCTATTGAACAACTCATCATATTTCCATATCCTGATGCCCTGATTTCCCACTGTCCCCTGATCTAAGGTTGCCTCCAGCTCAACAAGCTTTTCATGTGTTAGCCCACTTGCCTTCCTATAAAACCGATTTAAAATGTATTCTTTACCAGGATCCACTTACAATGTCTTCTTAGGTTTTTAGATTCTTAGGTTTTTATTTCTTAATTTGAATTTCTTAAAATTAAAAAGTAACTTTAGTTTCAAATTCTTAGGTTCACTTCCTGCAGTGCACAGGCTCTAAAAAACAGCTTTGCCGCAACCTCATCATAAGTCCTGGATTTATCTACGTTTTCCAACCTTGTTCATGCTCCTCCCGTGCTAGCTGTTGCTCATTAAATTGTGTTTAACTTCCATTTTCTGTTATCAACGTTTGAATAGTTCACATCCCTGAATGTTGACTGCTTTCTCTGCATTAAGTCAATCTGAGGCAACTCAGTTCTATACTAAAAGAAGCAACATCTATTTATGCATCTAATCCTGTAAATTCAGGATTTGCCAAACTATTTTTACCACCAAAACGTAATTTCAAGTCAGTGCTGTAAAGCCTGTGCCAGAAAAGAGCAAGTACCAGTCTGGGTGATGTTGGTTGATGGATAATTACTAGCCAGAAAACCTGACCTGATATTCATCAACAAAGTGCTTTTGAGTTGTTTAAAGGCTAGAATGGCGAGCAAGCACAGTTTAATATTTTTTCCCAAATAGAACGGGTAGAAAATTGTTACTGGGCTAAATGTACAATATCAAAACTGAAAGATAGGAGATGGAGATGACCACTCAGCCCTTTGACCTTGCTTCACCATTCAGTAACATATCACAATACCATATTCTCAGTCTGTTCCCATTCCCATTGATGCCTTTTGTGTGAAGAAATCAGCCTATCTATCTACATCTATCAATCCATATTCAGTGCCTTGGCTTCCACCTAATTGCTAAAGAAGATTCCAGGTTCCCTCCCCTCGGAGTAAAGAATCTTCTGTTTTCACACTGTTCATCCGCCCATTTGTTCTAGATACTGAGCCAAGGCGAACCTCCCACTGAATCCATTCGGTGAGATCACCGCTCCAAAAGTGGAAACCATGTACGATAAACCACTTCTAAAATTCAGCCTCACACTTACAGAGGCTAAGATGTTGTAGATGTTAAGATATAGCTTCACAGAAGACAGCCAACATTCCTCCCATGGGACTGAATGGGGTGTGAGCTTTCTTTTGAATACATCGGACTGTGAGGCCAGTATGCCAACAAGGCAACTAACTTCCAGATGTACAGTGCTGACCAAAGAATTTCTGACTATGCTATGATCCAGATAAAGTAATACAGAATTTTGCAGCCTTCCAAACATCAGCTAACTTGCTTTTTCCGTCCATATCAGAACTGATAATTTCCACTGAAGGTCAACTATCTGTGATATTGGTTCAGTTTTTCTGCTCTTTAACTGCTCTGATATCATAGTCTTTGTTCCATTTTTACTTTCTCTAATTGCCTGCATTAACCCATTGACTGGATGAGCTTCTACAGATTATCGCCATAGCAACCTTGATCTCATCCAGTCAATGATATTCCCTTTGCCCTATCCTTGCCTCCCCCACTTCTGCAATTTAAAATAACTTGCTTTCTCTCCTCCCCAGTGCTTACAACGTGTCTGCACCCTGAAATGTTTTGTTTTGAACTGCTGTGCATTTCCAGCATTTCATATTTTTATTTCTGATTTCCAGTAATTGCAGTATTTTGATTTTCATTCCTTGAAATGATGTACCTTTCTGATAGAAACTTTAGATGAGGAGAGTGAGTTTAAAAAGAGGGTATGATTTCAGTGCAGGGAAACCAAGAAACTCTTGGATCAAGCTGCCACAAAAGATGGAGAGGAAACATAGTATAAATGTCTGCTACATGTTTTTGACCTTTTCTCATGCTGTTATGTAGCAATGTTACAAAATTTTGAGATTTTAAAAATCAAGTCTGTAATTTATCCCATCAGATAAAGCATAAAAATAAGTTTAATTTGACACCTAATTCACTTTCATATCTCAAGTATTTAAAAAGTTATGGCCATTTTCATACTGGGAAATGAGCATCTTGTTCCCTATTGATTTTCTATGGACATAACAAAAAAGCTGTGATCGTGAACAGTCAAAAGCCCATAACTTTCTTAAAAATTAAGAGAACTGAATGAAATTTTCAGTTATCATAGATTGAAGCATTCTGAAACAAATATAAAATAATCTTACTTGGATGACCTGAAATTAAAGCATATAATTAGTTAGTTACCTAATTGTAGCTAATTTCAGACTTCAATTACTAGATCTAAACATCTATCCATTTCTTAATAAATGATTAACATTTTTAAATAGCCTAAATGTCCAAACAATATTCACAAATAATTCACAATAAAACATGATTTTTAAATCTCATTTACATTAATTTATAGGCCAAATGGAAGGAATTTAGTGTTTAATTGCTGTAAATAAATGCCCATTTAAATCAGCTTTCCAGTGGGTCCCTGTGGAACGCGCTGGTTTAGAACGTTCACATTGCGGTAGATTTGTGCCCCAAATGCCCAGAAAAATACTGCGCGATATAATGGGCCCAAATTGAGCTACTTGCAATATTAAACTTAGTATAAAGGGATCTTTAGAAGCCCTTTTTAATGTAAAAATATACAACCTAACTTCTGCTATTTGCTTTATGAGACCCTGCGGTTGCTGGCGGTCGCGGGTTTAGAGATTGATTTTTAAACTACTATAACTATTATTCAAGGCCTTTAAACCTAATAATAGCTTTTGCGACGGGGTCTTCCGGCGATTTTTCGTTAATAATTAACTAGGCTGAACATTTTCGATTGGAACAGCTTAGAGAAAATCGCGTTTTAAACCCGCCCCCTCTAAACGGCGCCAAAATCGCGCACACCCTCAGCAGCAGATCTTCAACGACGCTTCAGGTAGGCTTTGCAACATACCTATGTTATGTAAGCATTTTATAGAGCTGTCCTATTTCTGCTGAATAGAATTACAGTCCATGGAAATCTCCACATAACTTGATGCCAAGCTGCTTTTCTCCGGGACTCTTTCCATGCCCACGTGTGTTCCTCACGTGTTGCCCACATGCCCCTCCCTACCTTGGGTCACAGGCTACTTTGACCAATGAGGTTAACCTATGATGAGCGTTTGTCGGCACTGGGCCTGTACTCGCTGGAGTTTAGAAGAATGAGAGGGGGGGTGTCATTGAAACATACAGAATAGTGAAAGGCTTGGATAGAGTGGATGTGGAGAGGATGTTTCCACTAGTGGGAGAGTCTAGGACTTGAGGCAGTGGCCTCAGAATTAAAGGACGTTCTTTTAGGAAGGAGATGAGGGGAAATTTCTTTAGTCAGAGGGTGGTGAATCTGTAATTCTTTGCCACAGAAGGCTGTAGAGGTCAAGTCAGTGGATATTTTTAAGGCAGCGATAGATAGATAGTGTCAGAGGTTATGGGGAGAAGGCAGGAGAATGGTGTTAAGAGGGAGAGATAGATCAGCCGTGATTGAATGGTGGAGTGGACTTGAATGGCCGAATGGCCTCATTCTACTCCTATCACTTATGACCTTAATACATTGCCACCCTGTCTCATAATAACTTCGAGTGCCTGCTCTCCTGGCAACTGTCAAATGCTACCATCCCAGCCTCATTAATCAACAAGTGAAGATGTGATTAATCGCCACTACTTAAACCTGAACAATTGAAAGAGATTTTTAAAAATGATGGTTTAAATTTAGCAATCTGCTGATACCAGTTGCAGCCACATCACACAGGGAGCTGCAGTAAACTCCTCTGCAGCTTTGTCAGTTCGGGTGAGAAGCCACTGGAGTAAGATCACAGATTCCTGGAACAAAGTTACATTGCATCTTTTTGGCAGCTCAGGCTGATGTGCATTGGTGTCTCTCGGTTTGGGACAGTTCTGGATATTCTTAATCATAATCATAATAATAATACTTTAATAGCAAAGTATGTTTTGCAACATACGAGGAATTTGATTTGCCATACAGTCACACCAATAAAGAATAACAAGACACCCAAGTAATTTTTTAACAAGAACATCCACCACAGCAACCCCCACATTCCTCACTGTGATGGAAGGCAAAAAAAGTTCAATCTTCTTCCCTTCTTTGTTCTCCCTTGGTCGGGGCACTCGAACCTTCTGTTGTCGGGAAGATCTTGGCTCGTTGAACCCTCCGGGCGATCGGACCCCGAGTCGGGATTGGTCGAACCTTCTGCGACTTGGAGCATCCTGACATTAGCCTCTACCCGAGACAGCGATCGCCACATTGTTGAAATCCGCAGGCCGCGGTTGGAACGTCGATCCCAGGCAAGGAATCACAGGCTCTGATGGTGTGTCTACGGCCCCGTGGTGGGGCTCAAAGTCAGTCTCGAGCAAGGCCGCCATCTCCATGATGTTAGGCCACAGAGCGACCCGGAGATATGATCCGGAAAACAATCACATCTCCGGCAAGGTAAGAGATTGAAAAAAGTTTCCCCCAACCCCCTCCCCC
Organism: Amblyraja radiata; assembly: GCF_010909765.2. Classification (NCBI taxonomy): domain Eukaryota; kingdom Metazoa; phylum Chordata; class Chondrichthyes; order Rajiformes; family Rajidae; genus Amblyraja; species Amblyraja radiata. The sequence continues at coordinate 16,499 of NW_022630921.1, forward strand.
AACCCCCACATAAAACAAACCAGAGAACATTAACACATACTTTTTAAACACACTAAAAAAAAATTTTAAACCGAAAAGACAGACAGACTGTTGGCGAGGCTGCCATCGCTGATGGCACCACACGTTTCAATGATTGAAATCTAAATTGTCCTGTCAAGACACTGAACTGTTTTCAATTTGACACTTCTTTTCTCTGACAATACAGTAGTCAATGTAGCAGTTACGATGCACAGTGTTATTTTAATGGGTTAAAAGTATATATATGCAATCTGTAAGAGGGCGGCCTTGGAAGTATCTGTGAATGAAGGAGAGGTTGGGGACCTTGGATGTTGCAGAGTGAGCTAGTAGGGTCTTTATTTAAGATCGAGATTCGCTTGAACTGGGGCTCGGTACTTTAGTGAGAGATGGTAAACTCGTGAGGACTTGGGTCAAGGAGCAGAGATAGAAGTAAGTTGTTAAACAAATCCCCTTTCTGCCTTTGCGAGCTCTCTCTCGTCCGCTCAAGATGAGAGGATGTTTCTTCTTCATCTTGTTCCCTATTGATTTTCTATGGACATAACAAAAAAGCTGTGATCGTGAACAGTCAAAAGCCCATAACTTTCTTAAAAATTAAGAGAACTGAATGAAATTTTCAGTTATCATAGATTGAAGCATTCTGAAACAAATATAAAATAATCTTACTTGGATGACCTGAAATTAAAGCATATAATTAGTTAGTTACCTAATTGTAGCTAATTTCAGACTTCAATTACTAGATCTAAACATCTATCCATTTCTTAATAAATGATTAACATTTTTAAATAGCCTAAATGTCCAAACAATATTCACAAATAATTCACAATAAAACATGATTTTTAAATCTCATTTACATTAATTTATAGGCCAAATGGAAGGAATTTAGTGTTTAATTGCTGTAAATAAATGCCCATTTAAATCAGCTTTCCAGTGGGTCCCTGTGGAACGCGCTGGTTTAGAACGTTCACATTGCGGTAGATTTGTGCCCCAAATGCCCAGAAAAATACTGCGCGATATAATGGGCCCAAATTGAGCTACTTGCAATATTAAACTTAGTATAAAGGGATCTTTAGAAGCCCTTTTTAATGTAAAAATATACAACCTAACTTCTGCTATTTGCTTTATGAGACCCTGCGGTTGCTGGCGGTCGCGGGTTTAGAGATTGATTTTTAAACTACTATAACTATTATTCAAGGCCTTTAAACCTAATAATAGCTTTTGCGACGGGGTCTTCCGGCGATTTTTCGTTAATAATTAACTAGGCTGAACATTTTCGATTGGAACAGCTTAGAGAAAATCGCGTTTTAAACCCGCCCCCTCTAAACGGCGCCAAAATCGCGCACACCCTCAGCAGCAGATCTTCAACGACGCTTCAGGTAGGCTTTGCAACATACCTATGTTATGTAAGCATTTTATAGAGCTGTCCTATTTCTGCTGAATAGAATTACAGTCCATGGAAATCTCCACATAACTTGATGCCAAGCTGCTTTTCTCCGGGACTCTTTCCATGCCCACGTGTGTTCCTCACGTGTTGCCCACATGCCCCTCCCTACCTTGGGTCACAGGCTACTTTGACCAATGAGGTTAACCTATGATGAGCGTTTGTCGGCACTGGGCCTGTACTCGCTGGAGTTTAGAAGAATGAGAGGGGGGGTGTCATTGAAACATACAGAATAGTGAAAGGCTTGGATAGAGTGGATGTGGAGAGGATGTTTCCACTAGTGGGAGAGTCTAGGACTTGAGGCAGTGGCCTCAGAATTAAAGGACGTTCTTTTAGGAAGGAGATGAGGGGAAATTTCTTTAGTCAGAGGGTGGTGAATCTGTAATTCTTTGCCACAGAAGGCTGTAGAGGTCAAGTCAGTGGATATTTTTAAGGCAGCGATAGATAGATAGTGTCAGAGGTTATGGGGAGAAGGCAGGAGAATGGTGTTAAGAGGGAGAGATAGATCAGCCGTGATTGAATGGTGGAGTGGACTTGAATGGCCGAATGGCCTCATTCTACTCCTATCACTTATGACCTTAATACATTGCCACCCTGTCTCATAATAACTTCGAGTGCCTGCTCTCCTGGCAACTGTCAAATGCTACCATCCCAGCCTCATTAATCAACAAGTGAAGATGTGATTAATCGCCACTACTTAAACCTGAACAATTGAAAGAGATTTTTAAAAATGATGGTTTAAATTTAGCAATCTGCTGATACCAGTTGCAGCCACATCACACAGGGAGCTGCAGTAAACTCCTCTGCAGCTTTGTCAGTTCGGGTGAGAAGCCACTGGAGTAAGATCACAGATTCCTGGAACAAAGTTACATTGCATCTTTTTGGCAGCTCAGGCTGATGTGCATTGGTGTCTCTCGGTTTGGGACAGTTCTGGATATTCTTAATCATAATCATAATAATAATACTTTAATAGCAAAGTATGTTTTGCAACATACGAGGAATTTGATTTGCCATACAGTCACACCAATAAAGAATAACAAGACACCCAAGTAATTTTTTAACAAGAACATCCACCACAGCAACCCCCACATTCCTCACTGTGATGGAAGGCAAAAAAAGTTCAATCTTCTTCCCTTCTTTGTTCTCCCTTGGTCGGGGCACTCGAACCTTCTGTTGTCGGGAAGATCTTGGCTCGTTGAACCCTCCGGGCGATCGGACCCCGAGTCGGGATTGGTCGAACCTTCTGCGACTTGGAGCATCCTGACATTAGCCTCTACCCGAGACAGCGATCGCCACATTGTTGAAATCCGCAGGCCGCGGTTGGAACGTCGATCCCAGGCAAGGAATCACAGGCTCTGATGGTGTGTCTACGGCCCCGTGGTGGGGCTCAAAGTCAGTCTCGAGCAAGGCCGCCATCTCCATGATGTTAGGCCACAGAGCGACCCGGAGATATGATCCGGAAAACAATCACATCTCCGGCAAGGTAAGAGATTGAAAAAAGTTTCCCCCAACCCCCTCCCCCAACCCCCACATAAAACAAACCAGAGAACATTAACACATACTTTTTAAACACACTAAAAAAAAATTTTAAACCGAAAAGACAGACAGACTGTTGGCGAGGCTGCCATCGCTGATGGCACCACACGTTTCAATGATTGAAATCTAAATTGTCCTGTCAAGACACTGAACTGTTTTCAATTTGACACTTCTTTTCTCTGACAATACAGTAGTCAATGTAGCAGTTACGATGCACAGTGTTATTTTAATGGGTTAAAAGTATATATATGCAATCTGTAAGAGGGCGGCCTTGGAAGTATCTGTGAATGAAGGAGAGGTTGGGGACCTTGGATGTTGCAGAGTGAGCTAGTAGGGTCTTTATTTAAGATCGAGATTCGCTTGAACTGGGGCTCGGTACTTTAGTGAGAGATGGTAAACTCGTGAGGACTTGGGTCAAGGAGCAGAGATAGAAGTAAGTTGTTAAACAAATCCCCTTTCTGCCTTTGCGAGCTCTCTCTCGTCCGCTCAAGATGAGAGGATGTTTCTTCTTATGGGAGGTCAGAACTAGGAGGCATAGTTTTAAAACAAGGAGTGATCTTCGCCGCGTCAGAGCCTCGCGGTGATGGCGGTGCAGCCTCGCGGGTCAACCCTCGACCGGCGGACAATGAGGGAGCAGGGGAGCCACCGTGAGGAGGCAAGGGGGAAGAACAATGGAGGACCCCCACAGAAGGATGGGAGGTGGGGGTGATGGGAGAACAAAGGAGGCGCCTATGCGGGGTACTTTATAACTTTGTCAGCACAATTTACAGAGTGCGGCGACTATTTACACACCTTGGGTTTGCAAGCAAAGAATTTCACTGTGGCTTGTCACATGTGACAATAAAGTAGACCATTCCATTTGTAGGAATGTGAAAATTATTCTCTCAAGGAGAGGTGAATTTGTTGGATCACCACACTGAGTTACAGACCCCATATCATTGTATATATTCAAGGTTAAGATAGACAGATTGTTTGTCCATAAGCAAGTCAAGGTCTACAGAGACGAGGGAGGAAAGGGGGACTCAGTTGGGATCATAGCAACAGAAAGCCTTCTCTCCCTGGTTTTTCTTTTTTACTTTACGTTGCTTTAGTCCAAATTGCTTATTCAGATGATGCAGATGTTAAAGATGATATATAAATGTTGGATATTTCTTTCTATGTAAAGGACACATTATACTACCTTTCACAATGACAAATGTAGAAAATCGACTTAAAAGATGCTTTGGCTTATTGCTCCATTTCACTCTGATTAAAGATCACGTTAGATTATACTTGGAGTTGACATCTGGCAGTGCGTGCGATCGCTTCATTCTGTGGCGAGGCCCAAGCTAAATTTCTGTAGAGTTCCACATCACACAAGCAAATGATCTGGAATCAGAAATGGGGGACTTCTCCATCTCACCAAACCTACAATAAAACTTATTTTATATAAAATTAATGTTAAGAAGCGATTCATAATTAATCTCTATTAATCAGTCTGGGATTACTATGAAACACCGTGGAAACAAAAATGAGACTTTCTACATTGGATAGCTAATTGGCAATGTCCAGTGGTTGGCAGTCATCACTATAACGTTTTTACTTTGGTTATGTATCTTGGGCCCTCTTCTGCTCATATATATTATTGCATTAAGGTAAATGCTACCTGGGCCTGTATATTGTAAACGACTGTCCTCAGGTACTAGGCTGCATTTTTACACACATCCACAAGTCGATTTCGTCAATGTCGGAAAATACATAAAAATTACTTGATATGATAACCATATCTCCCCAGTAATGCGATGAAACACGTAAGAAAGCACAATTACTAAAAGTGGAGAGAAAAAGAAAACTAGTCCTGTCTTTCACAGCTATGACCATATTACGATACGACAGAACCTCATTTATTGCTGGAGGGAAATTGGTCTGCCAATATGTACGCATATCAGTTACAATATTATCACAGGCCACACAATTCTCTCACTAAACCTCTCTGCCTCTCTCTCACCTGCTTTCTCTTCCTTGATGTACGTTTGACAGTATATATTTCCTCAATTTGATCATGTAAATTGATATATCTCATTATGGATCAGTTGCAAATTTTGTTTATGTATCAACCCTGTGAGATGGCTTGCTATATTTTATCGTGCTGAAGTTGTTGCACAAATATTCTTTCCTGAAAGCTTGCATGACACGAGTTCAAAGATGAGAAACAAAAGCCTCTTGTAAAGTCATTAAACAAGTTTAGTTTTAGAAATACAGCATGGATATAGGCCCTTCAGCCCACCGAATCCATGCCACCCATTCACATTAGTACTATGTTATCCCATTTTCTCATCTGCACCTTACACACTGGGGGCAATTTATAGAGGCCAATTAACCAACAAACCCTCATGTCTTTGGCTTGTGGGATGAAGCCAGAGCACCTGGAGGAAACCTATACTGTCACAGCAAGAATGTGCAAATGCATTCAGCCAACACCAGAGGTCAGGATCGAACCTGGGTTTCTGGCACTGCGAGGCAGCAGATCTACCAGCTGCACCGCTAAACCACCCTGAAATGCCTCGCTCTCCCCTCAGATGCTGCCAGACCTCTTTACTGTATCCAGCATTTTCTGTTTATATTTCAGATTTATACCATCTATAATATTTTGTTTTTGCATTCATTGGCTCTTAACTGTTTCTTCATCACCAGTAAACAGATGGAATAATAATTTAGATAAATCTCTTCACTGCCCACTCTAAAGCCTTTAATAATCTCTGGGCGACCTCAGGAGTTACAGAAATGTGCAAACTCTATCATGCAGGCTCACAACTACCTATGCGTGTGAACATTCAAACAAGGCATAGATCAGAATCAGCCACTTGAAAGTGTCCTTAGTGTGGAAATAGGTTGTAGAATTGTGGGGGTGGGAATGAGGGGCAAATAAAATGAGTAAGCTTAGTGTAAAAATGGATGATTCAGATTCAGATTAATTTATTATCATACGCAACAGGGTGCAATAAAATTCATTGTTTGCACAAAGCTTACAGAATAAACACAAATCATGGTAATGATAGAACAGTAAGTACAACATCTAATGCAAAACTGCTAGAATGATGCAACAATTTTGCATAAGTCTGAAGTAGTGCTAAAGTACAATAATGTAATAATCAAATGAGCTAGAGCTATGAGTAAGAGTACGTGTCAGTATATCCAGGAAGGGGATGTGAACAAGGTTATTGGTTCAGGAGTTGGATAACAACGTGGGGAAAGTTGCTGTTAAGTCTAGTTGACTGACTGAGCTTTCAAGCTCATGTGTCTTCTCCCAGAGAGCAGAAGAGAGAAAAGAGAATGGCCAGAATGGCAGCATCCTTGACAATGCTTCCAGCCTTCCTGATGCACCACACCCTGAAGATGGACAGGATGAAAGGAAAGGACAAGCCTGTGATCGACTGGGCTGCGTTCACCACTATCTGCAGGTTCAGGCAATTAAGAGCAGAACAGTTGCCATGCCAGCTCGAGATGCATCCTGTCTAAATACTTTCCATTGATCATCTGTGGAAGTTCGACTAAAATCCTCGTGGACATGGCAAATTTTCCCAGAACAAGTAAATAACGCTGATGCACTTTCTTGATCACCGCATTGCAGGTGATAGCGGTGCTGTCGACCATTTCTACAGCAGCTTCTTTGATGAGGACAGACCTGTTTTCACCTCCTCACTTCCCTCGATCAACAACCAACTCTTTTGTTTGCAGATGTTAAGGCCTAGAATGTTCTGCTGCCATGAAACAAAGTTCTCAATCTCTTTTTTTGCACTTCTTTTCAGCATTGTTGTTGATCTGGCCAACAAGAGTGGTATGAACGACAAACATATCTTTCAAGTTTGAGGGAAACAGTTTAAAGTAGATATGCAGGACAAAATATTTACAAAGAGAGTGATTGGTACCTGTAATATGCTGCCAAGGAAACAGACAGGATAGTGGTATTTAAGGGACTTTTAGATAGGCATGTGATTATACAGAGCATATCGACTGCCTGTTTGACAGATACATCATGGATGTTTGCTTGTGAGGAAGTCCAGAAGCCAATTGCAGATGACGGCCCTCTGGCCAAGGTCCAGGAGTTTAGAGATCGGCTGATTCAGTATTATGATGTTGAACGCTTAGCTGTGGTTCATCAATGGCATCCTGACAAAGGTGTTCTTATTGTCAAGGTGATCCAAAGTTGAATGTAATGCAAGGGAGATGGTGTCCTCAGTAAACCTTTTTTTACTGTATTCAAATGCAAAGGATCTGGATTGTCTTGGAGACTAGCACTAATGTGGGCATTTACCAGTCTTTCAAAGCACTTCATTATGATTGATGTCGTTGCAACAGGTCACTTTACTCTTCTTGGGAGCTAGAATGATGGAGTTACTTTCTACCTTATTAGAGACCCTCTGAAATGGGAGAGCATCCTTCAATTAGTTAATACCTCTTCAATGTGTGCAAGACACGCTTTGATACAATTCAAGGTGGTTCACAGAGCTCATATGTCAAAAGATAAGTTAGCTCCGTTTTTATGGTCATATAAATCCTACCTGTGACAGATGTAACTCTGAAGTGGCCTCATTGACCCATATGTTTTGGTCCTGCCCTTCTTTGGAAAAATATTGGAAAGAAATTTTTGATACTATTTCTGTAGTCTTGGGCATAGATTTACAACCTCATCCTATTACCACAATTTTTGGGCTACCAATGTTAGATTCTATTCATTTGTCCCGCTCCGCCCATCGGTTGACTGCTTTTACCACATTAATCGCCAGAAGATCTATTTTATTTAAATGGAAAGACTACAACCCTCCGACCACACTCCAGTGGTATTCGGAAACGATATCATGTTTAAATTTAGAAAAAAATCAGGCGTGACACTGTTGAACCCTTGGTTAAATTTGATAAGACTTGGGGAAAATTTATTGAACATTTTCATACAACATAAATTGCTCCCTCTTTAACCGTTATAAAAATTATTTTACCTCTATAGGGTGGAACAGACTTGACGACAAACAGACTTACATTGTTGAAATTCTCAGTTCAGATTCGGTTTTGCTTTGCTTTGTTTTTTTATCTATTTTATTTTAATGCGTATTTTTTATTATCAATTTTTCTCTTTTTTTTCTTTCTTTAGTTAAGGGGTTTTTTTGTTTTTTTTCCTTTTTTCTTTTTGTCTTTTTATCTTTGTAAATGTTTAAACATTTATAAGTTTCCTTTTAAAGATTTAACTATATTTACATATATTCATTGTGTATTTTGACACTGGTCTCATATTAAGTTATACCTGTTATTAATGTAATCCTGATCCCTATGTATCAATTGTTATGTTTATCATTATTCTTCTTGCACTGTTTTTTTATGTTTTATTTTTGCTTTTTTTGGGGGAAAAAAACATTAAAAAGATTTTAAAAGAAAGAAAGAAAGCTTTTCTCTGTACCTTGGTAAACATGACAATAAACGAAACTAACTAACTAACTAGTTAGAAGGAGACGGGGGTGGGGGGAAGAGGAAGTGGAAGTGGAACAGATGCAGTTTAGAGTGCTGTTAGATCCAATGGAAGTCAAAAGGATGAAAAACCATTGGCTTGGAAGGTGGCATCATCAGCCTGGCAACAGAGAAACTGAGAGAACAGAATGGTAACATTACAGGAAACAGACTGGTGGGGAGTATGCGTGTGAGTCTGCGGCTTGTGATGGAGGGCAGTTTATTTATTAGACATGTACAGGTAGTGCTTTGTGCCGTGTGATATTGCCCTAGTGCTGCCACTGAGGTTCATGAGGGAAATCAGAATCTAACCATTTGCAATGGCACGATGTGTAGGCACTCCATCACTCGAAGAGAGTGAACAGTCCCGGGTCCAAGTCCCCATCGTTAAAAGTTTCAGCTATAGTTGCGTGAAGAATTTACCACTCATACTTCATTATAGAAAATGCTTCTATTAAGCATCGGCATGAAAGCCTATTTTGCTCTGAGTGATGGCAGATGGAGTTATTCCCTGTGGAAAACACAATCAAATTCGCAATGTGCCTCCATATGGCCGTCCAAGGCAGCCATTGCAGGGTTGTTTAAGGACTGCAAACAGTTCAAAGTACAAGTTTTACATTGATCCTGTCGAATGTTTAGCTACCCTATTCAATCTAACCCACACCCATGCTTCGTAAAGGAATAAAGCCGCTCTTTTTCCCCCCGCATGGAATGAAAGATGCATAGAGATCCCATAAAGGTTAAATGCGATAAAGGATTTTAATCTCTTTTTTGTGGTTATGCAGAACAAGGGGAGGCCAATTCATTAGATCAGACGTGGCCGACACCCAATTAATTTGAACATGACAACTGCTGTTGACGATTTGTTGGAATGTATTACAGTAGAAATTTGTATGGAAAAGACCAAAAATGTTATTGTGACCTGTATATACAGAGCTCCCAGATCCAGTATTGAAATATTTAAAGATTGGATGGAAAACATGTTTACAAAATCATTACAAAAAATTATGTTCATCTGTGGGGATTACAATATTGACCAGTTGAATCCAAAAAAGCATAAAATTACAGAATAATTCATCAATACTATGTACAGTATGGGTTTATATCCTAGAATAACCAGACCTAGTAGAATTACTTCTCATTGTGCGACATTAATAGACAACATATTCACAAACATTATGGAAAATAATACAGTAAGCGGACTATTATACAGTGACATCAGTGACCATTTACCTGTTTTTATTGTTTATCACTGTAGTTATAGGAAACCTAGGAACACCAGTCATTTCAAATACAAAAGGGTGAGAACCGAAGAAAACATAAATGCATTTAAGAATGAATTACTGAAACAGAATTGGAGGGTAGTATATGAGGGTGAAGATGTCGACAAAGCATACAATGGATTTCTAAATATTTTAAAATCACTTTATGACAAAAACTGTCCTGTGAAATAATATAGTGATAGACAAAAACAAACAAATAGTCCATGGATCACTAAGGGTTTAAAAAATGCCTGCAAAAAGAAAAACACTATATAGACAATTCATAAAATATCAAACTTCAGAAGCAGAAAATAAATATAAAAAATATAAGAATAAATTAACCAATATTATGAGGATATGTAAGAAAGAATACTATAATAAAATGTTAGAGAATAATAAAAACAATATGAAAGGTTTATGGAACGTGCTAAATAGTATTATTAGAAATGGATAAAAAAAATACAGGCTACCCTGAGTATTTTATTGAGGAAGAAAAGACAATAAATAATATGGATGATGCGGTTAATGGTTTTAACAAATTCTTTGTAAATGTGGGACCAGATTTGGCAGAAAAAATTAATGACCCAGAAACAAAAGAAGGGGCAGATACTGATCTTTGGGATATAAATAATAGCTCTATCTTCCTTAGAGCAGTTGAAGGAAAATAAATCATAGACACTGTAAGAAAATGTAAAAGCAAATCCTCTACTGATTGGAATGATATTGACATGATTATAATAAAAAACGTTATTGAAGAAATTGCAGAACCATTAACTTATATCTGTAACTTGTCTTTTCAATTCGGTAAATTTCCGAACAAAATGAAAATAGCTAAAGTAATGCCATTATATAAAACTCGCGATAGACACCATTTCACAAATTACAGGCCTTTACTCTCCCAATTCTCCAAGATCCTTGAAAAACTTTTTACAGAAAGACTTGACAATTTCATTGAAAAACATAGGTTTTTGGTCGACAGTCAATATGGATTCCGGACAGACAGATCAACATCTATGGCACTAATGGAACTAAGTGAGGAAATCACAAATTGTATAGATAATAAAAAAGCTTGCAGTGGGAATATTCATAGATTTAAAAAAAAGCATTTGATACCGTAAATCACGACATTTTACTCATGAAACTGGATAGGTATGGCATCAGAGGGGTTGGATTGGATTGGGTGAGAAGCTATTTAAGAAACAGGCAACAATTTGTAGAAATAGGTGAACATAAATCAACTTACATGAACATAACTTGTGGAGTACCTCAAGGGTCTGTGTTAGGTCCAAAGCTTTTCATAATGTACATTAACGACATATGCAAAGTGTCAAATATACTGAAATTGATTATATTTGCCGATGATACGAATATTTTTTGTTCTGGTGACAATTTGAAGCAGCTTTTGGAGGTCATCACATCAGAAATGAATAAATTAAAACAGTGGTTTGATGTCAACAAATTGCCTCTAAATTTAAGCAAAACAAAGATTATGCTATTTGGAAAACATAAAATAAACCCTCAAGTACAATTGAAAATAGATAACATAAGTATAGAAAGAGTATATGAAAATAAATTTCTTGATGTGATCTTAGACCACAAAATCTGCTGGAAACCACATATAAACCACGTCAAAGAAAAACTGGCAAAGTCTATAGCAATATTGGGAAAATCAAGACACATTCTGGACCACAAATCATTACATTGTATAATACACTCATATTGCCATATCTCAGTTACAGTGTGGAGATATGGGGTAACACCTACAAAACCAACCTACAGTCGTTATGCACATTACAAAAAAGAGCAATAAGAATTATCAATAACGTTGGATATCTTGAACATACCAATTTATTATTTTAAAGTCACATACACTGAAGTTCACCGATCTGGTTAAATTTAAGACTGCGCAAATCATGTACAACACAAGAAATAATTTACTTCCAAGAAATATACAAAAACTGTTTATGGAAAGACAGGGTGGGTATAATTTGAGAGGGGAACATAATTAAAAAAAACTCAATGTCAGAACAACTCTTAAAAGTATGTGCATAGCAATCTGTGGTGTGAATTTGTGGAATGGTCTGGAACAGGAGATAAAACTTAGCACAAGCATAATTCAGTTTAAAAAGATGTACAAAAACACTTGTTTAAAAGGATATTGGGATGAGGATAGGTGATTGTGAGTGTGATATTTGTTATACTGATTGTATTGGGAAGGGTGATTATAGAGTGATGGGTTGTATATATGACTAAGATACTGTATAGTATATGAGGGTTTTTTCTTTTCTTTTTCTTTTTTTCTTTTTTGTATGGCTTTGTAAATATTTGATTAGTGTATAAATGTAAATAATTTGGTGTACATATAGTGGCTGGTGTACATATGGTGTACATATAGCTGCTAAATTTGTATAAGATAATTACAAGCAGTTGAATAAGGGGTGGGAATTAATAAGCTTTGGCTTCTTCCTGCTCCTTTTCAGACACATACGATTTCATTTATTTATAGATATTGTTTATGACACTTTATATATATTCTTGTTTTGTATGCTGTTTCACACTTGCTTTTTATTCTTTTTTTCTGTTCGAAATAAATAATAAAATAAATAAATAAAATAAAATAAATTTTACTGTATTAGATTTATGCCTCTTAGCACTTTACTGATTAACAGGGTAGTCTTTTGGAGAATATGGCACTACTGGGTTCTGACCACTGGAAGAATACTCGGCAAGTTGCTGGTAAGTCTTTGAATAATATTATGAGATCTTATCCAACCAGCCAAGAAGGAGGACAGGGCTTCAGTTTAAATTAGGGACCTCCAATGCGTGCACTCCCTTGGTACTCCTTTGAAATGTTGGGATAAATGATAAGTAGAGGCTTAAACCAATAACCATTGAAATTCAACAAATATTGACAGAACATTCCATGAAGTGGTGTATCTAGTTAGTTGTAATAAGTGAACACAGCAAAATTAACCTAGTGAGCCACCTGAACAAAATCAAAACATTTTAGATAGGATCAAAGAACAGTGGAATTATAGATTGGAGTGGATCATAGTTAGAGTGGAACCACAGATTGAATTGAGATTGCACAGAAGTAGATCGTGGATTTATGTGGATCACGGCCTGAAGTAAATCACTGATAAAAGTGAACAAAAAAACAACTGCCAGAGGAAATGAAAAGATGAGGAAGCATCTGTAGGGGGCAGAATACATCTGTCGAGACCCTGCATTAGGTCCTGATGCATAATCTGTCCAAAATGTTGACCATTCCTCTGCCTCCACCGATGCTGCCTGACCTGCTAAGTTCCTTTTTTTTGCTCCAAATTCCAGCATCCGCAGTCTTCCGTGACTCCTCGGATAAAAGTAAAATCATAGACTGGGCAGGGATCAATATTCTCGCTGGTAGGCATCATGCAAAATGGTATGCACTGCTGGAGTAGCCAAGGTAACCATCTGCAGGGAAGTGTGTTCAGTGCCTACTGATGGGTTTTATCCTAGTCTCTTGCCCAGAGTAGGTGAATTGGGGTGGGAGATTGCAACCTTCACGTGGTCCGCCCTGTTTCGACAAATGCAATCAACCCAGAGTGCACAATCAAATAAGATCAAATAGAACAAGTTGTCCGACAACTTTAGGCTGTGCACTCCACACGCAAGAAGAAGAAGTAGGTGAATTGAGGACCAGAGGACATAGATTTAAGGTGTTGGGTGAAAGATTTAATAGGAATCTGAGGGGTACCTTTATCACAGAAAGGGTGGTGGGTTTATGGGACGAGCTGCCAGAGGAGGTAGTTGAGGCAGGGATTATCCATACATTTAAAAAACAGATAGGTACATGGATAGGACTGGTTTGGAGGGATATGGACCAAACGTGGGCAGGTGGGACTAGTGTAGCTGGGACATGTTGGCCAGTGTGGGCAAGTTGGGCCCAAGGGGGCCTGTTCCCACACTGTATCACTCTATGACTCAAAGGGTTGTGTGCTTTTCATCGTAGATGGAATTAATATTTAGGTTAGATTCTTGATGAAGCACTTATCAAAGCAAGTGGAGAATATTTTACCCACTACTGACTTGAGCTTTGTAGAAGGAAAGATGTTTGTATACATGGAAGGATATAAATTATCCCGGGATATCTAGCCTTTCCCCTGCATTTGTACCGATAGTATTTGTATTATTGTATGTACTTGTAGCAATGCAATTTGTACCATGTTTCTGATTAATGATGTCTTCCCAGAAAGTTGATCGTGGTAATGCCCCAGAATGCCAAAGGTAGGTGGTTAGACTCTCTCTCTATAGTTACAGCCTTGTCCTTCTATGGTGTGAATGTTACCTGTCACTCAAAAACCAATGCCTGAATGTATTCAAAAGAAAAGCTCTTAGGCCTAGCGGAATCAAGGGGTATGGGGAGAAGGCAGGAACGGGATACTGATTGTGGATGATCAGCCATGATCACATTGAATGACGCTGTTGGCTCGAAGGGCTGAATGGCCTACTCCTGCACCTATTGTCTATGTATCTACGTATCTATGTATCTGTCTGAATGCACGTTTCATTATCTGTCAGGTTTCAAATGGAACTTTCTACAATGATCAGCGAATGTCTCGATTCTGTTCTTATGATGGAAGGAAGATCACTGATGAATTAGCTGAAGATTGGTGGAATTATGACTGGCCAGAGGTACCCCTGTATATCCTAAAGTAGAGATGAATAACCTCCAACAAGCATAACCATCTCCTTTGTGCACATTATCACCACAAACGGGGCAGGGAACAGGGAAAGGGTAAAAGTTTCCCTTATTGTCAATTGAATGTAATTTTACCAGGAGTCAAATGTTACACTCTCACTGCACCTTTGATATTCAGCTTCTCAGGAAATGCTTGAGCTGTGACTATAATCAGGCATGATGTAGGGTGGGCTCATCAAAACCCAGTCAGGTTTTATTTATTACTTCACAGAGTGTAATGCAGGAGCCTCTGTCATGCCCAACTTATTTTGTCCATCAATAACTACCTTGAGAAGGTGGTGATGAGCTGCCTTGTTGAACCACTGCAGTCCTGGTGAACGTACCCCCATAACAGATCCTGGAACTGTTGGGTAGGGAGTTCCAGGTTCTCGATGCAGCGATGATATATTTCTAGGTCAGGTTGGTGTGACAATTGCAGGGAAGCCTACAGGTGGCGGTGTTGCATGTGCATGCCACATTATACTTTTTGACACAGAGGTCACAGGTTTGGACGAAACTGTCAGACCTGTCCAGGTGAGTAACTGCTGTGAATTTTGTAGCCAAGTTGGTCGTGGGATAATGAAAATAGGATGGTGGATGGGCAACCAACCAAGTCAATTGTTGTATCCTGGATTGTGTCAAAGCATTTATTGTTGTGAGGACATTGTTGGAGCGGCACTCATCCAGTCATGTGGGAGAGTAATTCATCCCTCTTTTGATGTGTTTTGTCAATGGTGGAAGGACTTTGGGTGTGAGGAGGTGAGTATCATTGCTGGATACACAACGTCCGATTGCTACAGTGATCTTGGTATTTTTGTGGCTGGTCCACTTGCATTTATCATCAATGCTGGCTGCCAGGATGTTCTTGGACTCACTACTGCCAGACAATGACTTGAGTATTAGAAAGGCGCTATATAAATCCCATCCATTATTATTATTATTATATTTGTTTTAATTTATTCAAGGGATATGGGCCTCGCAGGCTGAGACATTATTCAATTACGTCTGTTGCCACCTACACATCACTAGAATGAAAAATAACAGTCATTGTCTCGTACTTTATGTACAAATGTTATATTGTGGCGGTCCCTGGGGGTAGGCCACTCCTTGGATCATCCCCCTCGCCGATTGAGGGACAGGGGCGTTGGTCTGCCACGGGGTTTCCTGACGACTCCCCAGGGGCGGAGATACGGGGTTTCCTGACGACTCCCCAGGGGCGGAGATACGGGGTTTCCTGACGACTCCCCAGGGGCGGAGATAAGGGTGTCGTGTGTGTGTTCTCGTACTGCTACCATTAAAAAGCTTCTTTAGAATCCGCCTGGTGTCCGGCCTTTTCCTGACCTCGACCAGGCCACTACACTGGTGACCCCGCGTCGTTCATCACGCATCGTGATGGAGAATAACGCCGTTGCGTTGAAGCTCCCAACTCTATGGACCGAAGAACCCGAAACCTGGTTCCAGCTGGCAGAGGCACAGTTTGCTGTGAGAGGTATCACGCAGGATGAGACTAAATATTATTATGTGGTTGGCTCGTTTGACCAACTAACTGCGAGGCGAGTTAAGCCTTTCCTCAGGGCCCCCCCCGGTAGCGAACAAATATGATGGCCTTAAAGCATTTATCATCAGGAGGTTTGGCCTAGGTGACGCCGAGCGGGCAGCTCGCATTTCAGAATGGACGGCCTGGGCGACCGCAAGCCGTCTGCCCTCCTGGAAGACATGCTCACCCTAATGGGGGACCATGAGCCGTGTTTTTTATTTAAATATGCTTACCTGCAGCAGCTGCCTCCCGACATTCGCATGCAGCTCGCCAGGGATCCGTTTACCGACATGCAGGCGCTGGGTGAACAAGCCGACGAGCTGTGGAATTCTCACCATCACAACCTGGAAGTAGTGGACGCCTTCCCGAGGCGTTTGGAGACTCAGAGCAGGTCGGGACCAGCTATCCACCGCGTCACCGCTGCTCCCAGTCGGCCCCCGCGGCAAAATCCGGCGGCCATTGCGCATTCCACAGCAGGCACGTCCTTCCAGCACGGCCAGCCTGCAGTTCGAACCAATGCCAGCAGAGGTCGCTGGCGTTCAAACCAGCCTAATTCGCCTGCAGTTCAACCAGACGCCAGCAAAGTTGGTTGGTGTTATTACCATCGCCGCTGGGGAGCTGCAGCCAGGCTTTGTCGACCACCCTGTTCGTTCTCGGGAAACTGAAGGGCCGGTCGTCAGAGATTCCTTCGGCGGCCGGCACGATTCATCGCGTTTTCGCTTGGGACCGCCGCAGTGGGGGACGTTTCCTCGTCGACACTGGTGCGGAAGTGAGTGTTCTGCCTCCCTCCATTGCCGACATCCGTGCGGGCAAACAAGGCCCCCTCCTCACCGCGGCGAACGGGAGTGCTATTCGCACCTACGGGTTTCGCACCATCCCGCTCAACTTTGGCCGCAACTCGTTTTCGTGGAGGTTCGTCATTGCAGACGTTTCCCAGCCGCTGCTGGGCGCCGACTTCCTTCAAGCCCATTCACTGCTCGTGGATGTCAAGCGGCGGCGCCTGATGCACTCTGTCACGCTGGAGCCGGTCTTCCTCCGTACTGGCGATCCGGTAGTACGCCCTGATGGCCCCCTGTCATCCGTGGATGCGACTTTCGCGCGCATCCTGGCAGATTTTCCCGGCATTCTCGTACCCCACTTCCGCTCCTCCACCCCGAAGCACGGGGTGGAGCACCATATCCCCACTACTGGCCCGCCTGTGCACGCCCGAGCACGTCGTCTCGCCCCAGACAAGCTCCGTCTAGCTCGGGAGGAGTTCCGCCAGATGGAGGCGATGGGCATCGTGCGTCCCTCCGGTAGCCCATGGGCCTCACCGCTCCACATGGTCCCTAAGAAGAACGGGGGCTGGCGCCCGTGTGGGGATTACCGTCGCCTGAACGATGCGACCGTCCCCGACAGGTATCCGGTCCCGCACATTCAGGACTTCAATGCCCATCTTGCTGGAGCATCCATATTTTCAAGGTGGACCTCGTGCGGGGGTACATCAGATTCCGGTCCGCCCCGACGATATCCCGAAGACGGCAATTATCACACCATTTGGTCTGTTCGAGTTTGTGCGGATGCCGTTTGGGTTGAAGAATGCCGCGCAGGCCTTTCAGCGGCTTATGGACTGCGTGTGCCGCGAATTGGACTTTGTCTTTGTGTACCTGGACGACATACTCGTGGCCAGTCGCTCGCGGCAGGAGCACTGCACCCACCTCCGTCAACTGTGTCAGCGCCTCAGCAATTTCGGTTTGGCTATCAACGCGTCCAAGTGCCGTTTCGGGGTGACGGCTATCGACTTCCTCGGCCACCGCGTGACTGCACAAGGGGTGGTGCCTCTGCCGACCAGGGTGGACGCTATCCGCAGGTTCCCCCGTCCGACCACAGTTAGGGGCCTGCAGGAATTCGTGGGGATGGTCACTTTCTATCACCGCTTCCTGCCGTCAGCGGCTGCAGTCATGCGTCCGCTTTTCCACCTGATTGCTGGTCATCGCAGGGAGGTTGATTGGTCCGTGGAAGCAAACAGCAGCATTTGAGAGGGCTAAGGAGGCACTGGCTGATGCCACAATGCTCGTCCACCCACGAGAGGACGCCACGACCGCCTTGACGGTGGATGCTTCTGAGGTTGCGGTTGGGGCAGTGTTAGAGCAGCTCGTTGAGGGTTCCTGGTGGCCACTTGCCTTCTTCAGCAGGCATCTCAGTGGTCCTCAGCGTCGTTACAGCGCCTTCGACCGTGAGCTCCTTGCCCTGTATCTCGCCGTACGTCATTTCCGGTATTTTCTGGAGGGGGAGACCATTCACTGCATTCACGGACCACAAGCCACTGACCTTCGCGTTCGCCAAGGTATCAGACCCGTGGTCTGCCCGGCAGCAGAGGCAGTTGGCGTATGTGTCCGAGTACACTACCTCCATCCGGTTCATTGAGGGCAAATTTAACAGGGTGGCCGATGCCTTATCAAGACCTGCAGTCCACACGGTTCTCCAGGTCGGTGAGGGGATCAACTATTCCGCCCTGGCAGCCGCTCAGCTTGCCGACGAGGAGATGGTCGCCTACCGTACGGCGGTTTTCGGGCCTGCAGTTGGAGGACGTGGTCTGTGGCCCCGGGGGTACCACGCTGCTGTGCGATGTCTCCTCTGGAGTTCCGCGACCCATCGTTTCCCATCGCTGGCGGCGCAGGGTGTTTGACGTGCTCCATGGACTTGCACATCCCTCCATCAGGGCGACAGTAGCCCTGGTAGCCTCCCGCTTCATGTGGCACGGGCTGCGGAAGGAGGTTGGACATTGGGCGCAGCACGTTGCCTCCCGTGCCAGACTGCCAAGGTGCAACGATATGTGCACGCGCCATTGCAGGAGTTCCCCATTCCTCATAAACGTTTCGACCACATTCATGTGGACATCGTGGGGCCGCTGCCGTCGTCCACAGGGCATGACGTACCTATTCACCGTTGTGGACCGTTTCACGCGGTGGCCTGAAGCCATTCCGCTACAGAATTCCACAACAACCACCTGTGCTCGAGCATGTGCTGGCGCACTGGATCGCCCGGTTCGGTGTTCCACTGGACATAACGTCCGACCGGGGGCCTCAGTCACGTCAGAGCTGTGGTCGGCCATGGCACGCCTCCTGGGTGTTCGTCTGCAACCACACGACGGCGTACCACCCGCAGTCGAACGGCCTAGTGGAGCGGTTTCACCCGGCAGCTTAAGGGTGCCCTGAGGGCGCGGCTCACTGACCCAGACTGGGTAGACGCTCTACCGTGGGTTTTGCTGGGGATACGCACCGCACCCAAGGAGGACTTGGCCTCCTCCCCGCCGAGTTGGTGTATGGGTCTCCGTTAACGGTGCCCGGGGAGTTCATCCCGCCGGCACGTGGCCAGGTGGAGCAGCCATTCGGACGCTCTGCAACGTCTTCGGCAGACGGTGGGCAGCTGGCGCCGGTACCCACGTCTCGTCATGGGTCCTTCCGTCCGCACGTTCCCTCTGCTCTGGAGAACTGCCAGTTTGTTTTTCTGCGCAGGGATGCACATCGGACACCTCTACAGCGGCCGTACGAAGGTCCCTTCCGGGTCTTGGAACATGGCTCGTCGACTTTCGTCCTGGACATTGGGGTCGGCGTGAGACTGTTTCAGTTGCGCGGTTGAAAGCAGCACATATCGATATCGATCGGCCGGCGCTGGTAGCGCTGCCCCGAAAGCGAGGGCGGCCCCTGTCTAGGGTCACCTCCTCCTCTGGCTACTTCGTCCCCCGCACTTGTTGACCAGGCGCCTGTTCCAGGGCCGAGCGTTGTGTGCACCCGGGCTGGCCGCCGTGTACGCCCTCCTGTCCGTTTCGTACCTCGGTACTTGGGGGGGGTCCTGTGGCGGTCCCTGGGGGGTAGGCCACTCCTTGGATCATCCCCCTCGCCGATTGAGGGACAGGGGCGTTGGTCTGCCACGGGGTTTCCTGACGACTCCCCAGGGGCGGAGATACGGGGTTTCCTGACGACTCCCTAGGGGCGGAGATACGGGGTTTCCTGACGACTCCCCAGGGGCGGAGATAAGGGTGTCGTGTGTGTGTTCTCGTACTGCTACCATTAAAAAGCTTCTTTAGAATCCGCCTGGTGTCCGGCCTTTTCCTGACCTCGACCAGGCCACTACAATATGAGTCTTATCAGCCCATGTCAGAACGTTGGCAGATCATGCTATGAGGCCTGCAACTATTGAATTGTTTCCACGTGATCCCATTGAGTTTAATTTTTCTTTCATGGGTGTCAAAATTGTTCTGAGTCTATCCCAATGAACACATTGCAATAGAGAGTGTTTTTCAGTGTGAAGACAGGACTCTGTCTGCACATAGACTGCGCAGTGGTCACACTTACCAGTGCTATTATTGACAGGTGCATCTGCTACAGGGGATCAGTAAGGATGAGTTTGTAAGGTTATCCCTCACGTTGTTTCACCAGCTAGCAGCTGTAGCCTTCAGTATTCAGCCAGCTTGTCGGTGGAGCTGTTCCATACTGTCAGGCCTTGCAGTTTGCTTGCAAAGTACAACTGTTTTGTAGTGCTTTGGTGTTTTATAACTTTAGGCTGAAAATCTATGGGAAAATGTGTCGGAGAACCAGGATGGTTGTTAATCTTGGACAATTGGCAAAACAGATGTCATGAAAGACACTCCACAGTGGCCATCTTTGAACTTCAGCCTGCCTGCCTCAAGCACAACGCACCAGCTCTTGGATCCTCCTCTTCCCATGCTCTTTTCTCCCTCTCTCTCCCCACATCTTTCTCTCTCCTCCACCCTCTCTTGCTACCTCTTTCATAGACCCCCCCCCTCTTTCTCTCTATCTCAATCCTCTTTGCTTTTCATCCTTTTTGTTTCTCTTGAACCTATATTGGATATGAACCCATCTTTTTTGCTACTATCTCCTTGGATATTTGTCATCCAGAAAAAGCTAGTTGTATTATAGAATTATAGAGCAATTGGCCCATTTTATGAATGTTGACCTCAATCATCTGTTTACACTAATGGTACCTTAACCCAATTTATCTTCCCCGCACTTTCTAACAGGTCCCCCAGATTCTACCACTCATCTACACACGAGGGGGAATTCTTTAGTGTCGAATTAACCTGCCAACGCTGTATTTTTGGGATATGGAAGGGTCCTGGAGAATCTGAAGAAAATCCACATAGTCACAGGGCGAATGCACAACCACCACACGGCACCGGAGATCAAGTTCAAGTGAGTTTATTGTCATGTGTCCCTGTATAGGACAATGAAATTCTTGCTTTGCTTCAGCACACAGAACATAGTAGGCATTTACTACAAAACAGATCAATGTGTCCATATACTATAATATAAATATATACACACATGAATAAATAAAATGATAAAGTGCAAATAACAGATGATTGGTTATTAATAATCAAGGTTTTGTCTGAGCCAGGTTTAATAGCCTGATGGCTGTGGGGAAGTAGCTATTCCTGAACCTGGTTGTTGCAGTCTTCAGGCTCCTGTACCTTCTACCTGAAGGTAGCAGGGAGATGAGTGTGTGGCCAGGATGGTGTGGGTCTTTGATGATACTTCCAGCCTTTTTGAGGCAGCGACTGCGATATATCCCCTCGATGGAAGGGAGGTCAGAGCCGATGATGGACTGGGCAGTGTTTACTACTTTTTGTAGTCTTTTCCTCTCCAGGGCGCTCAAGTTGCTGTACCAAGCCACGATGCAACCGGTCAGCATGCTCTCTACTGTGCACCTGTAGAAGTTAGAGAGAGTCCTCCTTGACAAACCGACTCTCCGTAGTCTTCTCAGGAAGTAGAGGCGCTGATGAGTTTTCTTGATGATTGCATTAGTGTTCTCGGACCAGGAAAGGTCTTCAGAGATATGCACGCCCAGGAATTTGAAGCTCTTGACCCTTTCAACCATCGACCCGTTGATATAAATGGGGCTGTGCGTCCCCATCCTACTCGGACCAAAGTCCACAATCAGTTCCTTGGTTTTCCTGGTGTTGAGGGCCAGGTTATTGTGCTGGCACCATATGGACAGTCGCTCGATCTCTCTTCTATACTCTGATGATACGTCATCAGTGATACGTCCCACAACAGTGGTGTCGTCAGCGAACCTGATGATGGAGTTCGCACTGTGACCGGCTACGCAGTCATGAGTATAGAGGGAGTACAGCAGGGGGCTGAGCACGCAGCCTTGAGGTGCTCCCGTGCTGATTGTTATCGAGGCTGACCCGGAGATCAGGGTTGAATCAAAGTCATTGGGCATCTGAGGTAGCAGCTCAGCTAACTGTGTCTGCATCTAAGGTAAGATTAGCAGTTGTAACTAAGCAACTGTTATTTGGCAGTGCTGGGGCAATGGGAAACCAGGGGTGTACTACAGAACAGGATTGGAGAAATGTAGATGCAAATGTCGGTTCATGGGACTGGAGCATGTTGCAGATATAGGGGTAAGTCAGCAGACGTTTGAACCTAATGAGTATATTAAGCTATAATATTAAAGGTTATTAAGGCAAGGTATTTTCCATTGGGCCATTCAACAATATCAGTATTAAAGTGGAGGGTTCTGTTTATGTAGAGGTACTATCAAGTACCAACTGTACTAACGAAGCTCTGACATGAATGATCATGTTTATTGAAATGAAACAGTCTGAAGAAGGGCCTTGATCCAAAACAACACCTATTCCTTCGCTCCATTGATGCTGCTTCACCCGTTTAGTTTCTCCTGCATTTTTGTCTACTTTCGATTTTTCCAGCATCTGCATTTCTTTCCTAGACAATATTTATTGAAATGTTACTTGCCTAATTTTTCACCCTATGACTGTCAGGACAATTAACAATATAAATAAAAACATGACTAATTGTGATTTATCTTTAATGTTGAGGTCATGTCACAATGTGACGAATATTAAAATAACATGGCAAATGATTAAATGTATTTTCTGCAGATTACAGTTTCTTATCTAAGTTTAGACAATGATTTTATGTTATTATGTTACAAAACATGCCTCTTCAGTCAAGTGTAGTCGTCTTCAGGGCTGGAAGCAATCTTAAAATGGTGGAAACCTCTTGGGATCTAAAGGGTTGTCAGATGTGGTTTGAAAATGATCACAGATTGAAGAGGGATTGCGTATTGGTGAAACCACAAATTAAAGTTGATCTTGGGCAGATGCACAGGTAGTAGTGAATCACAGGAGTGGGATCACATAGAAGTGGATCACAGGTAGAAGTGGATCATAAGAGTGTGATCATGGGTGGAAGTACATCACAGATAGAATTGCATCACAGGAGTATGGTCACATGTAGAAGTGGATTGCATATAGATGTCGATCACAGGAGTGAGATCACAGGTAGAGGTGAATCACAGGGTGGCACAGTGGTGCAGTGCCAGAGACCCGGGTTCAATCCCCACTATGGGTGCTGTCTGTACGGAGTTTGTACGTTCTCCCCGTGACCTGCGTGGGTTTTTCTCCGAGATTTTTCGGTTTCCCTCCTACACTCCAAGACGTACAGGTTTGTAGGTTAATTGGTAAATGTAAAAATAAAATTGTCCCTGGGATGTGTAGCATAGTGTTAGTATGCGGGGATTACTGGTCGACGCTGACTCGGTGGGCCGAAGGGCCAGTTTCCGCATTGTATCTCTAAACGAAATGAAACTAAAACAGATAGAGGTGGATCACGGGTAGGATCACAGATGGAGGTTCTCCACAGGTAGAAGTCACGGTGGCACAGCGGTGGAGTTGCTGCTTACAGCAAAATGCAGCGGCGGAGAACCAGGTTCGATCCCGACCACGAGCGCCGTCTGTATGGAGTTTGTACGTTCTCCCTGTGACCTGCGTGGGTTTTCTCCGAGATCTTCGGATTCCTCCCACATTCCAAAGATGTATAGGTTTGTAGGTTCATTGGCTTGATAAAAATGTAAAAAATGACTGGTATAAAATGGCTGGAGAATCTCAGCGGGTGCGGCAGCATCTATGGTGCGAAGGAAATAGGCAACGTTTCGTCCCTGAGTTTCTCCAGCATTTTTGTCTACCTTCGATTTTCCAGCATCTGCAGTTCCTTCTTGAACATAAAATTGTCCCACTTCCAGTATAGTAACCTGGTGGACTCTTCGGAAGGTGCAAGGTAGAAGGTACAAGGATCACAGGAAAGGAATTAGAGTGATTGACCAACAGGAGTGGGACCAGAGACTAAAGTAGGGTTCACAATGAAAGTGATCACAGATGAAGATAAAATCCGTGTTGAAGTCCATCAGTGATGGTGAACTTATGTCAATTAGGCAGCAGCAGAGTTACTGACAGTCATTGGGTGAAAAACAAGGCAAATAACATTTCATAAACATGATCCCTCAATGTCAGTGTCTTGATTGTACAATTGGTGCTGGAATAGTACCGCTATATAACAGAACCCATCTCATTACATTGTAGTGGTCATTAGCAGTTAATTCAGAGCCCACAGGAATGTGAATTACTGCAGGGCAAATGTTGCCAAGTCACTTA
The DNA here is from genome assembly GCF_010909765.2 of Amblyraja radiata. NCBI lineage: Eukaryota > Metazoa > Chordata > Chondrichthyes > Rajiformes > Rajidae > Amblyraja > Amblyraja radiata. The sequence goes on from NW_022630921.1 coordinate 40,946, forward strand.
CAGAATTCCCTGTTTGTTTAGAATTGGCTAAACGATAACATATGTCAACCAAATGAATGCAGTCAGTAATTGATGTGAGTGCACGTGTTTAGTGGCCACCAGATATTTTATAAGTGGGTCATGGCCCTCTCGTTATGCTCTTCTCTCCAATGAATCTTCCTATATGAACGTGCATCGCCAGCCTTTCTGCTTTCCGCAGAGACCGAAACTCCCTGGTCAACTCGTCCCTTCCCACCCAAACCACCCTCTCCCCAGGTACTTTCCCCTGCAACCGCAGGAGATGCAACACCTGTCCCTTTACCTCCCCCCTCGACTCCATCCAAGGACCCAAACAGTCTTTCCAGGTGAGGCAGAGGTTCACTTGCACCATCTCCCACCTCATCTACTGTATCCACTGTTCCTGGTGTCAATTTCTCTACACCGGCGAGACCAAGCACAGGCTCGGCGATCGTTTCGCTGAACACCTCCGTTCAGTCTGTCATAACCTACCTGATCTCCCAATGGCCCAGTCCCCCTCCCATTCCCAATCTGATCCATTGTCAGAGTGAAGTGCAGCACAAATTGGAGGAACATCACCTCATATTTCGCTTGGGTAGTTTACACTCCTGCGGTACGGACGTTGACTTCTCTAACCAGATAGTCCTTTCTCCCACCTCCGACTGTCTCCGATTATATTCTATCTTTGTCCCGCCCCCTCCTCTGACATCAGTCTGAAGGATGGTCTCGTCCCGAAATGTCGCCCATTCCTTCTCTCCAGAGATGCTGCCTCACCCGCTGAGTTACTCCAGCATTTTGTGTCTACCTTGGAATACACAGGATCTGGTCCTCAATAGATTGTGCACTAATTTTGTGCGGTGTGCAGGCAAATCATGCTATAAATGAGTACATCAGGTAATGCAACAGAGAAAATAAACAGAGACCAGAGTGTAGTGTCGCATCTACAGAGAAATTGCAGATTAAAAACGTGCTAAGTGTAGATGCTGCGATGATGTCGTTTGGAAGTTTGGGAATTCATCCTTAGCATGTTAGAGGGGCATTAAAGATACTGATAACAGTAGGGAAGAAGCTGTTCTTGAATCTGGTAATACATACTTTCACGTCTTTGTTCGTTCTACCTGACTTGAGAGGGGAAGGGAAAGAATGACCAGGATGGGAGTGGTCTTTGATAATGTTGGCTGCTTTCTAAAAGCAGCATGAAGTATTGATGAAGTATGGGGGGGGGGGGGGGGGGGGGGGGGGGGGGGGGGGGGGGGGGGGGGGGGGGGGGGGGGGGGGGGGGGGGGGGGGGGGGGGGGGGGGGGGGGAGAGACTGGTCTACGTGATGGACTGGGCTGTGATCACAAGTTTTGATGCATCTGGATATTATTGCTTTCAACAGTGCATTGGTAGAAATTAGTGATAGTTGGAGATACAGTTTGCTGAATTTCCTTTGCCTTCTGAGCAAATGGAAACATTGGTATGCTCTTTTGGCCATAATGTCAATATAACCATATAACCATATAACAATTTACAGCACGGAAACAGGCCATCTTGACCCTTCTAGTCCGTGCCGAACACATAATCTCCCCTAGTCC
>NW_022630922.1:0-42447 GCF_010909765.2 Amblyraja radiata
AAATAGGCAAACTGCTGCAGAACGTCGATATTTGGGGAAGCCAAGAGACTGCAAATGCTGACGACTCGAGCGAAAGACAAACAGCTGGAGGAATCGGCGGGTCGGGTGGAATGTGTGGAGGATAATGGACAGACGACATTTAGCGGCGTGGCCCTTTTTCAGACTGGTCCATTTTTCTCCTCACCTTCGTCCTAGCCCAGTGAGCTCCTCCAGAAGTTTGTCTTTTACCCGAGATTCCAGCATCTGCAGTCTCTTACCTATCCCAATTACGGATGTTCGGCTCATAATGTCTGTAATTTACCAAGGGTTTCATCGCCGTCCTTCATGAAAATCGGCACTATGCTTGCCCTTCCGCATTTGTAGTATTTTTGTCCGCTTGCAATTGCGTGCTCAAGACGGGCCCGGCTGTCCAGAACCATATTTTAGTTATTTTACGAAGGAGATGAGGAAAGATTTATTTAGTTAGGCGGTGGTGGATCTGTGGAATTCGTTGCCACAGAAAGCTGCAGAGGCCGGCAGTTGCAGAGAGGATAGATTTTTAATTAATACAGGTATCAGGGGTCATTGGGAGAAGGCAAGAGAATGTAGTTGGGAGGAAGTGATAGGTGAATGGCGACGACGATGGGCCGAATAGCCTTACCTTATTCCTATAACATGACCTTATGACTTATGAACCACCTTGGCCTTTTGGAAAAGCATTGACAAATATCGCAGTATTGCCTCTACAGTGTTCAGTCGGTTTTAAAATCTGACACTGTCCTTAAAAGTCCCTCGGCACACGTGGATGGGAATTTCCTACAAGGTCGGTCACGTGTTGCTTCATCTTGCATGGTTAATGATGACATCCGGCGTGCAGGGCCTATTAAGAATGGTGTATCTATATGGCGGGGGCGGGAGGGGGGCGGGTTTTTCGACCATTTGGCCCCCTCGGGAGGGTGGAATTGCCGGGCCCTACGTTTTCCACATTGCTGGAGAATATCTAACACATTTTAAATTATCTTAATTTTGGGCTGAGCCATGGCGCAACTGGTGGAGTTGCTGCACTCTCACCGCCACAGAAGCGGCTTCTATCCTGACAGTGTTTACTTCAGTTACTTTTAGTTCATTGTATTGTCACGTTTACCGAGATACTGTTAAAACCCTTTATTGGTCGCTTGATATCCAGTAAGCAAAATGACTGCACATTATTACGATCATGCGGTCCATAACGTACAGCTACAGAATAGAGAAAATAATGTTTAAACAGCGTACGTTTAATCCGGGTCTCCGGTTTCCTCCCGCATCTAAAAGCCGCGTGAGTTTGTCGAGCAGCTGGTCTTTACAAAGTGCCTCCAATGTGCAGGGAGTCGACTTGAAGTTGCGATAGCATAGAAATATTATGACTCGGCGATCTATGTTCAGCGTTGGCTCGTTGGGCCGAAGGTCCTGTTTCCATCACAACCATCAGGCTGTTTCACACTGCGGCACAGTGACGAGGCGGTTAGAGTTGCTGCCTCACAGCTCCAAAGACCCTGCTTCGATCCTCACCTCGGTTGCTGTCTGTGTGGAGTTTGCACGTTCTCACTGTGCGCTCGTGTGCTTCTTCGTGGAGTTCCCGTTTCCTCTCGCATTCCAAAGACGGCAGCTTTGATAGGTCACCGTAAATTACCACTTAGGTGTAGAAAATGGATGGTGCTAACGTACGTGGTATAAGACGTTGGTGAGGCCGTATTTGGAGTATTGTGTTCAGTCCTTGGCAACAAGTTATTGGAAAGATGTCAAGCTCGAAAGCGTACAACGAAGATTTGCGAGGATATTGCCAGAACCAGAGGGTCTGAGCTGCAGGGATGGGTTGAGAGGGCTGGGATTCTATTCCCTGGCGCGCATGGAGGATGAGGGGTTGTCTTATAGAGGTCTATAAAATCATGAGAGGAATAGATCGGGTAGATGCACATAGTCGCTTGTCCAGAGTAGGTGAATCGAGAACCAGAGGACATAGGTTTAAGTTGAAGGGGAAAATATTTAACAGGAATCTGAGGCGGAAAGTTTTTACACAAATGGTGGTCGGAGTCTTTGGTTGAACTCATTTTGTTTATTTCACTATTATTGTGATAATTACATTATTGGTTGTTTACTTAATTGATATCATCTATTAGCGTAGAGCTTCAAGATCTGTTATGCCGCTGCAAAAACGAATGTCGTTGTTCCATTGACTGTGCATACGACAGTTAAATCCTTTTGTTTCTTGATTCATGATATTAGTTTATGAGACGCTTTTCATTCAATTCTTATCTCACCTTCTCCTGGAATCGAAACAGAAAGAGCAGTGCTGCAGTTGACAAATTCTGGATTTAATGTGTTATGCTGGGGTGGAAAATACCACGTGCAATTGATGTCATAAACTATTGACACTGAAAGGTCGAAAGCAGCGAGTTTGTGAACAGGACACGGTGTTCGAGTAAGTTTTGGCAAGAGCCCTGACTGATTACGTGCCTTCTGAATATTTAACAATGTCAGCTGCAGGTCAAGGGGCTGCAGTCCTGATATCTTGTTCGCTTCCCTGACGCTTTCTCTCTCCATTTTCTAAACTGAGATATCTCTCCATCGCTCTCCCTTTCGCCCTCCCTCGCCCTGTCACTCTTTTCCTCCCTCTCCCTCTCCCTTGATATCTTTCTCGCTCTCTCTCTCTCTCTTTCTCCCTCCCTCCGTCTGCAACCCTCCCTTCCTCCTTCCCTCTCTCACCCCCTCTTCGCCTCCCAATCTCTCTTTCTTTATCTCTCGCTCTTTCCTCCCCCCCCCCTTCTCATAAAGAAAAGCATGACTTCAGGCCTCAAACCGACAAATCCCCATTGATAATTGTCCTCTACGAATCCATATAACTATATAACCATATAACAATTACAGCACGGAAAACAGGCCATCTCGGCCCTACAAGTCCGTGCCGAACACTTATTTTCCTCTTCACCACTCCCTCCTTCTCATTTCCCCTACCCCAGTCATTCTCTCACCCCATCCCTCCATAACCCCTCACCTCTTCCTATCCCCCTCATCTCCCCATTTATGGGATAGCAACACATTTGGAAAGTGGTGAAATCATTGGGCAAATTCAGCATGGATTTATGAAATGTAAATCATGTCTGACGAGTCTTATAGAATTTTTAGAGGATGTAACTAGTAGAGTTGATAAGGGAGAACCAGTGGATGTGTTATATCTGGACTTTCAGAAGGCTTTCGACAAGGTCCCACATACGAGATTAGTATAGAAACTTAAAGCACACGGTGTTGGGGGTTCAGTATTGATGTGGACCATGAACTGGCTGGCAGACAGGAAGCAAAGGGTAGGAGTAAACGGGTAATTTTCAGAATGGCAGGCAGTGACTAGTGGGGTACCGCAAGGCGCAGTGTGGGGTCCCCAGCTATTTACAATATATACTAGACCAAGTGCAGACCCGTTGGGTCTGTTCCCCAACGTGCGGTTATGGGGGTGGGGGCGGCATGCAGTATCACACACACTAACTAACACCCCCCCCCCCGCACTCACGCTAATTACCCCCCTTGATATTATATTAATATTATTAATTTGCTCCTTTTACCCCATACACACCCTATCTACTGACGCATGGCCCCCAACTTGCAGTCACATCTAGAGAGGGGGTGGGGTGGGGGTAGTGAGTGAGGGCAGAGAGAGAAGGGGCAGACACAGAGAGAGGGGAAAGAGGGAGAGGGGGTGGAGAGGAGGAGAAGAGAGAGGGTGGATGAGGGAGGAAAGGTGGGGGAGGAGGGGAGGAGAGAGAGAGTGAGAGTGAGGGGGAGAGAGATGGGGTGCTGAGAGGGAGGTGAGGGGGAGAGGTGGGGAGCAGGGAGGGGGAGGTAGGGGGGAGGGTGGAGGGAAGAGGGTAGGAGATGTGGAGGAGAGGGGGTTTAGGGGAGCGAGGGAGGGTGGGGGGGTGGAGGGGAGGAGGGGAGGGGAGAGAAGGAGAGGGGGCAGGAGAGGGGGGAGGAGAGGGGGGAGAAAGAGGGGGAGAGAGAGGGTGTGCTGAGAGGGGAGCAGGGAGGATGGAGGGAAGGGGGTAGAGGTTGTGGAACGGAGGGGGCTTAGGGGAGGAATGGTGGGGGAGGGGACGGATGGGAGGGGGGAGAAAAAGAGGGGAGAGAGAGAGAAGGGGGGAGGGTGGAGAGGGGAGGGGTGAGGAGGGGAGAGGGGGAGAGGAGAGGAGAGGGGGAGAGGAGAGGGAGAAGAGGAGAGGAGGGGAGAGGAGGGGAGAGGAGCGGGGGAGAGGAGAGTGGAAGAGGAGAGGGGGATGAGAGGGGGATGAGAGGGGGGGAGAGGAGAGGGGGAGAGAGGAGAGGGGGGGGGGGGGGGGGGGGAGGAGGAGGGGGGAGAGGAGAGGGGGAGAGGAGAGCGGGGGAGAGGAGAGGAGGAGAGGAGGGGAGGGGGGGAGGGGGGAGGAGGGGTGGGGAGGGGGAGAGGAGAAGGGGCGAAAGGAGAGGGGGGAGAAGAGAGGCGGAGAGGAGAGGATGCGAGAGGAGAGGGGGATGGGAGAGGGGGAGAAGAGGAGAGGGGGGAAGAGAAGAGGGGGAGAGGAGAGGGGGGAGAGGAGAGGGGGGCGGAGAGGAGAGGGGGAGAGGAGAGAGGGGGAGGAGAGCGAGAGGAGAGGGGGGATTAGGAGAGGAGGAGAGGGGGTGGAAAGGGGGGGGGGAGAACTTAAAAAACATTTTAGAACCAAAAAAGACACATCTGCAAGCATTGTAGAACCAAAAGAGACGCTTTTTGCAAACATTTTAGAAGCAATAAACACTTTTTGCAAACATTTTAGAACCAATAGACACATTCTGCAAGCACTTTAGAACCACTAAGGACACTTCAATTTAAGTAGACATGTGTTCAGTGTTATTCACAGCTCAGAGAAACGTGACCCTCTGCCTTCCTCCATCTTGAAGAGACTGATTGGGGCACACCACGTCCTGGTTTTATAGTACCTCCCCCCTGCCGCCAGCAGGGACAGCAGAGAGAATGGGGAATTTTGTAAAATCATTAATATCTCTGTAATTTTTCATCGAGGGGAAAAATCCTCGGCACACATACGGCGGAGGGGGACTCCGAGCAAGGTGGCCAAAAATGACGGCAGTAGGTAGCGGCGTTCTAAAATTAAATTAAATTTCTTTATTTATATAGCACATTTTTAGTCAACTTGCATTGACCCCAAAGTGCTTCACATAATTACATTCACACACACAGGCAAAGGTGGGTGAAGTGTCTTGCCCAAGGACACACACAGGCAAAGGTGGGTGAAGTGTCTTGCCCCAGGACACAACGACAGTAAGCGGGATTCGAACCAGCTACCTTCCCGTTGCCAGCCGAACACTTAGCCCATTGCGCCATCTGTCTGTTCTCTCGGAAATCGCAGCACAGATGGCCAAAACCGGTCAAGAACAGACTTTTAGTAATATAGATATACATTAATGACTTGGACGAGGGGATTGAATGCAACATCTCCAGGTTTGCGGATGACACGAAGCTGGAGGGCAGTGTTAGCTGTGAGGAGGATGCTCGGAGGCTGCAAGGTGACTTGGACAGGCTGCGTGAGTGGGCAAATGCATGGCAGATGCAGTATAATGTGGATAAATGTGAGGTTATCCACTTTGGTGGCAAAACAGGAAAGTAGATTATTATCTGAACGGTGGCCGATTAAGAAAAAGGGAGATGCAACGAAACCTGGGTGTCATGGTACATCAGTCATTGAAATTAGGCATGCAGGTGCAGCAGGCGATGAAGAAGGCGAATGGTATGTTAGCATTCATTGCAAAAGAATTTGAGTATAGGAGAAGGGAGGTGCAACTGTAGTTGTACAGGGTCCTGGAGTATTGCGTACAGTTTTGCTCTCCTAATCTGAGGAAGGACATTCTTGTCATGGAGGGAGTCCAGAGACTGATTCCTGGGATGTCAGGACTTTCATATGAAGAAAGACTAGATAGACTCGGCTTGTACTCGGTAGAATTTAGAAGATTGAGGGGTGTACTTATAGAAACTTACTGAAATCTTAAGGGGTTGGACAGGCTAGATGCAGGAAGATTGTTCCCGATGTTGGGGAAGTCCAGAACAAGGGGTCACTATTTAAGGATAAAGGGGAAATCGTTATGAGAAAAAACATTTTTTACACAGAGAGTGGTGAATCTCTGGAATTCTCTGCCACAGAATGTAGTTGAGGCCAGTTCATTGGCTATATTTAAGAGTGAGTTAAATGTGGCCCTTGTGGGTAATGGGATCAGGGGGTATGAAGAAAAGGTAGGTACAGGATACTGAGTTGCATGATCAGCCATGATCATATTGAATGGCGGTGCAGGCTCGAAGGGCCGAATTGCCTACTCCTGCACCTGTTTTCTATGTTTCTATGTTTCAATAAGGCTTTCGGTACATTGGCCTTCATCGGTTTGGGTTATGACACTTGAAGTTAGGCTGTTATGTTACACATATTCACAACATTGGTGCGGCCGCATTTCCAGCACTGTTTAGTTATGGTCACACTGCTGTCGGAAGATGTTGTGAACCTAGAAAGAATGTTGAGACGATTTACAAGTATATTGCCAGATATAATTACGATGGAAAATATGCAGAAGGGATTCACTCCGGATGTCATTTGAGTGTGCTGGATTAGAGAGGTAGACTGGGCATACTTGGCCATTTTGTCTTTAGAACGCATGAGGCTGACTGCTGATTGTATGTCCGTGTACAAGAGCACGCATGAATTGAACCTATGGAAGAAGATTCTAAAACTGGAGGATAACTCAGATTGTAATCCGTATCTGAACCTCTTTGCCTGGGGAAGCTATGAAGTAAAATAGTAAGATTAAACGAGAATTTACCAGTTTGAAGTTTGATCTGTATTTTATGAGGAGTTACGATGAGGGATTACGTGAAGAACCCGCTCAGTGCGCAGGCGCGGCATACTTCCAAGCAGCGGTGTGGAATCACATATAGACACAGTTATTTGAAGTAAACATAGTAAAGATAAGGAGACATCAATTTATTAGTTTGATCCATATAATGAGGGTGGGAGCGGAGGGCACGTAATCCCTCATCGTAACTCCTCATAAAATACAGATCAAACTTCAAACTGGTAAATTCTCGTTTAATCTTACTATTTTACTTCGGAGTCACGTGAGTGACTACGTGAAGATTTCAAAGCTCTGTGATTTCAAACCGTGTAACAGTTTCATTTCACTCACTGCCGAAGTTCTTGAGGGAGGAAGTGTTATCGTAATCAACCAATGAGTCTATTTGTAGAAAAACACAATGGTATTTTTTAAACAATAACAACAAAGAATTAAGTTGCTCCCCTGGGCTTAAATTAAATATTTGCAGTCCGTAAATCTTTACTGCAAATAAACCAGGTTTTGCCAACGGCTTATTATAAAATTTCTGAACGGTCTTCCCCCCCCCCCCCCACCATCCTGCTGTAGCCAGGATGTGGTCTATAGGCATTCCATTCTTTAGCCGTCGACATGGATGCTGTCCTGGTGGAATAAAATGTGTACATGTTAGTGTTTATCCCAGCAGTTTCTAGCACCTGCTTGAGCCATCTCGCAATGGTTTGGCTCGTCACCCGACCATAAGGTTTTTGTGACTGACCCACAAGGCTTTTCATCTCCCTCGAATATTTTGGTTGTGTCTATGTAGGATAGTAGGTGGGTCATGGCACATAACCGTGGTTCTGGTGGGTAAGCCACGACTGGATTAGGTGTTCCTGGTCTGCTCTGTTTGATCAGTCGCTGGATAACGACAGATCTGGTCTGGAGCTGTGATCATGTTGTCCAGTCGCAATAGGTGTAGTGATTGGACCTTCTGAGCGAATACAAGTGCCATCAACATGAGCGTCTTTAGTGTAGCTTGCTCGAGGCCGGGGAATCTGGCTGGTGGCCATTCCCTGAGATATGTCAGGACCACACTGATATCCCAAATATGGGTATACCTGGGCTTAGGGCTTGATATTGTAAATGCCCTTCATCAGTTTTACCACCAGTGGATGGGATCCCATCGTCTGTTGTCCTGGCGCTGGTTTGAGATAAGCAGAAAGAGCACTCTGCGCTGTGTTGATGGCACTGTAGCTGATCCCTACATCGTGGTGTAGATAGGCCAGGAACTCCAGTATGTTGGTGGCTGTAGCTGTTGCGTATGTTGTCCCTGTTTCCTGGCAGTACTTCTCCCTTTTTGGATGCTGGTTAAGTACTGCCTCTTGGTGGATGTTCGAAGGGATGCCGACATGGTGATGGTTTGTTTGGACAATCCCAGTTCCAGGTAAGGTCTGTTCAAACTTGCAACCCAGGCGTTTAATTTTCTCATGGCATGGGTGTTTAGCTTACCTGGTAGGTAAGTAGCTGATAGCCAAATATGTCTTTCGACACACCATTGCCAAATCATGTTGACCAATTTGTCGCATGATAATGATTGTATGCCACCCATATGGTTAATATAAGCCAGCACCGTAGTATTTATCAATTTGTAACCGAACATGCAAGTGCTGCATATTAGATACATATGTTTTAAACCATAAAAGGCGCCCAACATCTCTAGATAGTTAATGCCCAGTGTAAGTAGTAATGATGACTCTAGGTTAGTCCATCTACCACCTGTGCTGGATATGGAGTTAGTCGCTCCCCAGCCTTGAGCACTGGCATCTGTTTGAGTAACTAAAGTAGGGTTAGTGATAAAGATAGGGCTGAAACTATGCCAAACGTTTTCTGCCCACCACTGTAGCTCTGATATTGCTTCAGTGGGTAAGTTCATGACACGATCATAGTGACCTGTATGTCGTTTTATTGCCTGTACCTTTGCTCTCTGTAAATGTTTTGATAGTGCAAAGATCCGAATTGTGTAGCCGGAAATGCTGCTACCATTTCCCCAATTACTCTTGCTTACTTGTCGAATAGTCGGTCGCTCGTTGACCATTAAATTGTTGCATGATTGTGCTAATTTAACCATTTTTGCCTTTGGCAAGGTAACAGTCATCTGGACTGAGTTAATTGTGAAACCCAGGTAGTCCATGATAGTGGATGGCTTCAACTTAGATTTATCTGGATGTAGGACGAACCCCAGAGTTTCGAGGAGCTGTTTTGTAGCTGATACTGCTGCCACAGCCAATTCCATCATTTTCCCTACTATCAGAATATCATCCAGATATGCCATGACAATATGTTTTTGTTTTCTTAGTATTGCCATGGCTGGGTTCAATATTTTGGTGAATAATCTTGGGGCTGAAGTTAGCCAATAGGGCAATGCTATGTACCAGCCAGATAAATTTTAGGTATCGGCGATGATCCTTGTATATGGGTACTAGATAGTAAGCATCTTTAAGATAAATGCTTGCCATGAAGTGTCCTTTGGAATTCAGTTGTTTGGCAGTAAAATATGTCTCCATTTTGAAATGTATATACTTAACAAATTTGTTTAGTGATGTTAAGTCAATGATGATGCGACAGCCACCATCTTTTTTGGTTTTAGTGAATATATTCGATACAAATTCCAAAGGTTCATGTTTGGTCTTTTCGATGACCCCCTTTGTGATAAATCTCACCAGTTCAGCTTGTCCCTCACGTTTCTCTTTGACGGAGGGAGAACTACCCTCTGGGGCCATTGTTGAACTGGCGGCGTTTTTTCTGACATGAATTGTATTTTATATCCACTATGCTTCAAACCGGTGCAATCTACCTCCTGTTAGTATTAAGCCTCCACCTCCCAAACGTTGATAGCAACCAGACCCACCTACCTCCATGGTTACGGGTATTTCATAGAAACATAGAAACATAGAAATTAGGTGCAGGAGTAGGCCATTCGGCCCTTCGAGCCTGCACCGCCATTCAATATGATCATGGCTGATCATCCAACTCAGTATCCCGTACCTGCCTTCTCTCCATACCCTCTGATCCCCTTAGCCACCAGGGCCACATCTAACTCCCTCTTAAATATAGCCAATGAACTGGCCTCGACAGCCCTCTGTGGCAGGGAGTTCCAGAGATTCACCACTCTCTGTGTGAAAAAAGTTCTTCTCATCTGATTCCCTTTGGTCGGACGAGGCTTGCGAGGTGTCTGATGTGGCGTGTTTGTTGGGGGTTGGCGCATTTTCCATGGGGTCCGCTCTGGGCCCTGGTCTAAAAAAGACTTACGGTGAAAGTAAGCGGACCCCGAGCTTTCACCAGTGTTGAATGGCGGATGTTTACTGGTGGATGCGGCGGGGTGCTGCCACTTGGTGGTGTGTGTTTTCAGTTTGCTCGTTTTATACCCTGCCTTCATGAGGCCTTGAGTTCTTGAGGCCTCGGTCATGTCCTTCATGCGTTTAGTTAGGTCTTTCCCGAAGAGCAGCCTGTCTGGCTCATCGGCTGGTGTTTTGCACAGCCCGGCAAATCGAGGATTGATGGCAGGTTTGATGATTTCTTTCCGCAGATTATTTATTTCAAACTGCGTGTTACACAACAACGCGAGTGTATCCTGTTGATTGGTGGTCATCTCGGTGTTGTTTATAGAACGAGCAAACGAAGTGAGGTCTGCTGTCAATAGTCAGAGTATCCGCTGCAGCTTTTGCTCGTGGTGCCGGATGGTTGCCACAGCTACAAGGAGAGGCATTATTGGACACCACAGCAAGACACTTACCACCAGGGAACTACAAATCACTGAATGTTCCCAGTGTCAACCAGTGTATTTGGAAACATGTCGGAGCATCAATCAGAGTCAGGGACTTGTAACTACAAAAAGTTCTGAAAGTCCTAACAGCGGGAATTACGGCTTTCGCCCGCACAATCAACGAAAAAGACACGGCACAAGATTACCAGGATGCACTGGCTTTATTTTGCAACTCCCAATACGAGTTAAATAGTATTAGGAAAAGTGCCATCCAACCGGTTTTAGACCCCAAATTTCCAGGCCTGTGCAAACTTGGAACCTCCAAACCACCAATATTACTATTTGGAGGTGACTTATCCAAACAGGTAAAAGAACTTGACGAAGAGGCTAAAACCCTGGGGCTCATTAAAGCAACGTCTAAAAACTACTTCGGCCAGAAACAGCACCCCTACGCACCCACCAGTCGGAGAAGACAAACTGGTGAAAGCTCGAAGGCCAGGTACACTCAACATCGGTCTTTTTTAGGCCATGGCCCAGACCGGCCTTCCTGGAAAATGGGAAAACCCTCAACACCGACCCAACTACAGATCCAGACACCGGCGCCTCAACGTCCACGGAGGATACCGGAAAAGTAATAAACCTACCATTGGTAACCATGGAGGTAGGTGGGTCTGGTTCCTTACGAATTGAAGGGAGCATGGAGGTTGGTAGGTGATAACACTTCTATCTCGATGCATGGAATAAGTTAACTGCCGACACTTATATTTTAAGCAGTATCCAGGGTTATACCATAGAATTTATCAAAAACATAACCCTCCAGTTCAGCATGCACAGAACCGAATGTTCGTGCTTACAGGCAAAGAAAAATCAAAACCACACGCTGAATTACAGCGGCTTTATAAAAAAGGAGTCATTGAGAAAACCCAACACGAATCACAGGAATTCGTGTCCAATATCTTTATCAAAAACAATAAAGATGGTGGTTGCCGCATCATCATAGATTTGACTAATTTGAAAACGTTCGTACAATATATTCATTTCAAGATGGAAACCTTTGTTACTGCTAAGCAATTGATTTCCAAGGTTACTACATGGCAAGCATCGATTGAAAAGATGCTTACTATACAGTACCTATAAGAGGTGACCACAGATGTTATTTAAAATTCAACTGGATGCGGCAGCTCTGACAGTACAGGGCACTGCCTAATGGCCTATCATCAGCCCCCAGGCTGTTCACTAAAATGTTGAAACCAGCCCTAGCGTTTCTGCGGAAACAAAAACACATGATAATGGCATATCTAGATGACATACTTATTGTGGGCAAATCTTTGGAATTGGCTAAACAAACGGTAACAGCCACAAAACATTTATTTGAAAAACTGGGGTTTAGCATCCATCCAGATAAATCTAAATTAACGCCTTCAACCACAATGGATTATCTGGGGTGCACCATTAACTCAGTTCACATGTCAGTGACTTTGCCGAAAGAAAATGTTACAGCCTTAATAAAGGCTTGCAACAAAATCATTGACATCACCAAACCATCCATCAGACTGGTAGCAAGAATAATTGGCAAAATAGTGGCTGCGTTTCCAGCCACACAATTCGGACCTTTACATTATCAAAATTTACAGAGGGCTAAAATACGAGCACTCAAAATTAATGGTGGTCATTTTGACAGACCAATGAAGCTACCAACAGAGGCCATAATGGAACTAAAATGGTGGACAGATAACATTAGGCATCATTCCAATCCAATCATTATCAGCAACCCGTCTATGGTACTACAAACTGATGCTAGTGCACTTGGTTGGGGTGCTACCAATTCCATCTCAAGCTGTGGAGGGAGATGGAATGCACAGGAGGCATCATTATTACAAACACTGGGCATAAACTACCTGGAAATGTTAAGTGCATTCCATGGCCTTAAGTCATAATGTTCTGGGTTATATCACCAGCATGTTAGACTACAAATTGACAACACCACCGTGGTAGGATATATCAACCATATATCAACCATATGGGTGGCAACAAACCGGCATCATGTGACAATCTGGCCAACACAATTTGGCAATGGTGTATCCAGAGAGATATTTGGATATCAGCTACCTACATACCAGGTAAACTAATTTTAGTGGCAGACACCAGGTCACGCAAATTCAATGAAAACACCGAATGGATGTTGGATAAAAATGTATTTTCTGAAATTACAGCAAGGTATGGAACACCAGATATCGATCTATTCGCATCCAGGCTCAATCACCAGTTATCGAACTATGTTTCATGGGAACCAGAACCTGGGGCAGCGGCAACAGATGCATTTTCGCTGCATTGGGGGAAATTGTTTATTTATGCATTCCCTCCTCTCTGCATCATCAGTCGAGTATTAAGGAAAATACAGCAAGACTCTGCGCCTGGTATTTTGATAGTACCCGATTGGCCTACTCAACCATGGTTCCCGTGATACTCGACATGGTATTAGAACCATGCATCACCATCCATCATAGACCTAATTTACTGGTTCATCCCGTAATAAGGGAATGTCACCCATGTCATAATTATATAAACCTATTAATTTATAGAGTTTGAAAGCACCTCTACTACACCTGGGACTGACGGATCGAACAGTGGATATTGTTTTAGCGGCCCACAGACAGTCCATCAAAAAACAGTACTTGGTGTACATCAAGAAATGGGAAATGTACTGTCACAACAATAACATCATCCACAGATCTGTGAACATCCCGTCTGTTCTGGAATTCCTGGCAAGCCTCCATTACGATGAGGGGCTCAGCTATAGTGCCATCAACTGCGCCAGAAGTGCTCTGTCAACATACCTGTGGCAAGGAACAGAGCGGCATTCTGTTGGGACACACACCCTGGTAACTAAACTCATGAGGGGCATTTTTAATGTTAATCCCCCAAGAACCAGGTACTCCCAAATATGGGATGTGAGCATTGTACTGACCATGTTAAGAAACTGGTCTCCAGCTACAGCCCTGTCCCTACAGAAACTGACTATGAAAACAGTCATGCTGATGGCCTTGTCACGGCACAAAGGGTCCAGTCGCTACAAAAACTAAGGCTGAACAACATGACTACTTCATCTGGAAATTTAACTTTTCACATCAATGAATTAGTCAAACAGAACAGACAGGGGTCAGCAGGCCTAAAAATAGAATTCAGTGCCTACCCGACAGATGATCGTCTCTGTATTGTAACACACTTGCTATTATATATGGAGTATTCTAAGATCATCAGAGGCAAAGAAATGGCACTTTTAATCAGCTACAAACAGCCACACAAAAAAGTGACAGTCCAGACCATCTCGAGATGGCTAAAACAGGTCCTAATAAAGGCTGGAGTAGACACTAACATTTTTAAATCTCACTCCACCAGGGCTGCAGCTACATCGGCATCTATGAAGTTGGATGTTCCTATGGACCAAATCCTCAAGACAGCAGGATGGTCAACGGAGAAAACTTTCCAACGATTTTATAACAAACCAGTATTTGAACCTGGAACATTTGCAGAAACAATTTTAAGTTCTGTAATATAATTTTACCCCATAAATAGGGGCTAAAATTTAGTGTTAATAAATTTATCGTTGTTTTTTCAATATCGTATTGATGTCTAATAATGTTAACACCATTCTCCCCATAACCAAGGCAGATGTGATGCATGGACTCGTTTCCACGGCATGGAATCACAGAGCTTTAAAATCTTCACGTAGTCACTCACGTGACTCCGAAGTAAAATAGTAAGATTAAACGAGAACTTACCAGTTCAAAGTTTGATCATTATTTTATGAGGAGTATGTTGAGGTAATACGTGCCCACCGCTCCCACCCTTGATCATACACTCAACTGGTAACTTCTTCTCTAATCTTACTATGTTTAGTCATTACAGTTATCTGTGATTTCACACCGCTGCTTTGAAGAATACACGCATGCGTCCTGGCGGGGTTCTTCACGTATTCCCTCAACGTACTCCTCATAAAATAATGATCAAACTTCGAACTGGTAAGTTCTCGTTTAATCTTACTATTAAACTTAACAAATAAGCTCTGAACTACGAAATACTATATACTTTCACACACACACACACACACACACACACATATTCGCACGCACTCACACACATACGCACACACACTCTCACACACACACATATATTCATACACACACACACACACTCACATATTCAGACACACACACACGTACACACACATATTCACACACGCACACATTAACACACACACACACACACATTCTCATACACATATTCACACACACGCACACACATTCTCATACAAATATTCACACACACACACACACACACTCATTCACGCACACACAAACCCAATGACACACACACTCAGACAAACACACACACACACACACACACACACACACACACACACACACACACACACACACACACACACACGGACTCACTTACTCACACACACGCACACACAGTCTCAATCACACACACATACACAGACTCATCCACCACCTCAAGGCGCTGCCCTGCGGGTGGTAAATGTCGTGCAGCCAAGGGCAGCTTCAGGCGGGGGTTGTCGTGAACTGATGAGAAGGGGTGGGGTGTCCTCATGCAGGGGATGTGGACGGCTTCAGTAGGGGGTGCATCCTATAGCATGGCGGAGGGCAGCGTCTTGAGGTGGGGGATGTCAGTGGAGGAGGGGAGCAGTGAGCGATTTTCTCATGACCTGTGGACTCATTCACTGCCTTGGGATTAACTC
Organism: Amblyraja radiata; assembly: GCF_010909765.2. Lineage (NCBI taxonomy): Eukaryota > Metazoa > Chordata > Chondrichthyes > Rajiformes > Rajidae > Amblyraja > Amblyraja radiata. Next base: position 15,360 of record NW_022630922.1, read on the forward strand.
ATGGCCTTTGGACTGACTCTCACAGCTTGTGGACTGACTGATGCCCGACTTTTGGAGTCACGTCCGACTTTTGTAAACTGAGAACTGTAACATCTACATTGAGGAACAGCTTCTTCCTGACAGCCATCACGCTATTAAACATAACAAATAAGGTCTGAACTACGAAATACTATATTATTTCACACACACATATATGTTCACATGCACTCACACACATATGCACACTCACACTCATATTCACACACACACACACACATATATATAATCATGCACACGCACACACACTCACACGCACGCACATATATTCACTCGCACTCATATTCAGACACACACATGTACACATGTACACACACACATATTCACACACACACACATACATATACACACACGCACATATTCACACACACACACACATTCACTCACACACATACACACACACATATATATAATCATGCACACGCACACACACACTCACACGCACGCACATATATTCACTCGCACTCATATTCAGACACACACATGTACACACACACATATTCACACACACACACATATACACACACGCACATATTCACACACACACACACACACATTCACTCACACACATACACACGCACACATATTCACACACACACATACATATACACACACGCACATATTACACACACACTTATTCACACACACATATACGCACACGCACATATTCACACACACACACTTGCATACACAAGCACACATATTCACACATACATATTCACACACATGCACACCCACACACATACATATTCACACACACATACGCACACATATTCACACACACATACACACATATTCACACGCACACATAGTCACACACATCCACATATATTCACACACGCACATATGTATTCACACACACACACACACACACACACACACACACACACACACACATAGTTTTCACGGCAGTCGGGTCACGACCCATGACCCGTACCGTTGCTACGCTACACCAAATGGATGACACGCGATGTACTGCAGGTAGGCACTTACCATTGTTTCCAACTCCATCTTCCAGGGAGATGCTAACCGCATTTCGTTGTATCTGTACTGCACACTGACAACGACAATTAAAGTTGAATCTGAATCTGAATCTGAACGTAGCGGGCCCGTTAAAACCTGCCGAAAATGTCCATTTTTGCGCTGCAAATAATTATGGAAATCGGGATGAGCATGTGAGACATTTAGCCTACTTTAGAATTCCAAAAGTGAGGAGAAATGATGGTAGATAGAAGTGAGAGCTGAAGGGACAACAGACAGAGTGTTTAGCGAACAGTGACCGTTTGCTCACTGCATTTCATCAACACTAAAGCATTATTTGTGTTTTTTCTTGATTCCTTTGGCACCTAAAAAGTTTCAGAAGTGATAAATCTGGCAGTATTTTTTTTAAATCGCCCATGGTTTTTACGTACAAAATGAAAAAGCATCTGAAGAAAAATTTACAGCAAGATTTATCACTTCTGAGAATTTTTAGATACCAAAGGAATAAAAAAAACACGAATAATGCCTTACTGTTGATGAAATTCAGTGAGCAAACACGATAATTCCGATATTTTCAATTACGATATCTGCACAGCCAATGTTCACCAAGCACTTTAACTGCTGTTGTCCCTTCAATTCTCGCTTCTCTTTACCTTCATTTCATTTCACGTTTGGAATTCTAATGTTGGGTACATGTCTCTCACACTTACCCCAATTTCCACAATTTTTAACAGAGCAAAAAAATCAACATTTTGGCGGGTTTTAACAGATAGGAAAGTACGCGTTTCTTGCATTAATAACATATACTGGAAGTGACGGATGTCTTCCAGATGGATTGAGCGGCTCCGTGCGTCAAGTCCTATGACCTTGTGACCTTACGTGCAACCCCCTATTCACACAAACACATATACACACACATTCACGCACACATACATATAGATACTCACACACATACATATATATTCACACACACATTCATATATATTCACACACACATTCATCTATATTCACACACACACTCACACACACATTCACACACACATATATATATTCACACACATATATCTACGCACACACACATATATTCACACACACACACACACACACATATATTCACACACATATATTCACACACACATATATATTCACACACACTCACACACACACACACACGCATATATATTCACACGCACACACACATATTCACACACACTTATATTCACACACACACACACACATATATATTCACACACACACATATTCACACACACACACACATATATATATATATATATTCACACACACACACATTCACACGCATACACACACACACATTCACACACACACAACACTAAAATACACTGTGTAAAACGAATATTCATATCCTGCTGTAGAGTTTTTTGCTGAAACAAAATGCAGCTTTTAAATAACGTCCAACAAACACAGATTTACCATAGCAAAAGCAGCAGAATATTTGAACGCATCTTCAAATCCTGCTGTAGTCGTTGGCTGAAACACAATGCTGCAACAAACAAACACACACTTACCATAGACAAAGCAGCAGTAGGGCCTGCTGCAGTCTGTGGCTGAAACACAATGCTGCAACAAACACACACTTACCATTGATAAAGCAGCAGTAGAGCCTGCTGCAGTCTGTGGCTGAAACACAATGCTGTAACAAACAAACACACACTTACCTTAGACAAAGCAGCAGTAGAGCCTGCTGCAGTCTGTGGCTGAAACACAATGCTGTAACAAACAAACACTTACCAAACACTTACTGTGGAATTGTTCAACAGCGCGTGCAACTCCGTGTCTTCAGCAGGCAGCGCCATCTTGCCTACGACCGGAAATTACGTCATCGCCGCCATCTTACCGATCACCGGAAATGACGTGATCGACGCCATCTTGCATCCGCAGAAATCACCAAATGAGCGCCAATTTTAAATTTAAACACAGTTCTGGTCAAATAAAAAAGCTTTATTCATGCTTTATCCGCCTGAAAACGGTTGCAACAAATCCATTTCATTTTCCATGACCAAAGACAATAGACAAATTTGCAAACTTTACAACAAATCTCCTTTATTTTCCATGAACATTTCAAAGACTATACAGACATCATGCTTTAGTCACCTGAAAACGGTTGCAACCATTTTAAAACCCAGGAGAAACAAATTTGCAAACGCTTTATAACAAATGTATTTCATGTTCAATACACATTCATTTCAAAGACAATATAGATAGACAAATTTACAGATGAATTTCATGTTCAATACACATTCATTTCAAAGACAATATAGACAAATTTGCAAATTCTTTCCATCAAAATGCCAAGAAACATCAGACCATGGTGAACAACATACATATCAATTGGCTGAAAGAGTACATGGAGGGGATTCACCTTGGAGTAGAGCCGCAGCTCAGAGAGCCGTGACCCTTTCAGTTCGTGGTCCGGCAGAAAGTGATTGAAGCAGGACACTTCCTGGTTTTATAGTCCCTCCCTCGCCCTGCTGCCAGCGGGAGCAGCAGAGAGAATGGGGAATTTTGTAAAAACATTAATATCTCTGTCATATTTAATCGACTGGAAAAATCATCGGCACACATGCGGCGGCGGGGGGCTCTGAGCGAGGTGGCCAAATATGACGGCCATAGGTGGCGGCGTTCTCTCGGAAATCGCAGCACAGATCGCCAAAACCGGTCAAGAACAGAGTTTTAGTAATATAGATTATGACGAAAGCCAAACTTAGCGGCCGTGAGACAATGTACGCCATCCTCGAATACCGCAACACCCCCTTGGCGGGACAGGCGGCTATGCCCCATCACAGTTACTGAACAGTAGACTGTTAAGAAGCAAATTGCCATCACCTCTATCACTCTTACTGCCTCATCATGTCCCTCCCATGGGACCACGTGGCCGTACTGCAAGAAAACAGGCAGCATACTTCAATGAGAAGTCAAGCGCCGAGCCGCTGCCGCGTGGCCGTATTGCAAGAGAAAACATGCCCCCTCGGAGCTACGGCTTCTCTCCACCGAGCTGTAATGAGTTCCGCAGGAACAAGAAAGACATACGACCTGGGCACGAAACAGTTGAGCCATGCCCTGGCAACGCGCAGCAGACAAGTGCCAACACTCTCCCACAAGTAGGAACCCCTCTCCCAGAAGGAGCTAGTCTCCCATACGCAAGTCAACTATCACAGGTCGCATCACAAACTTCTGTGGTGGGGGAATCGGCTCAAAGCGAGCCAAGCCGCACTCGTACACAACAGAAAAACGACACAGAAGGAGTTGGAAATGCGACTTGCACGAGAAGTGGGCGATTGTCTGCACGAGAAGTTGGGCAATTATTTTATAGTTTTACAGTATGAAGTTTAGTATAGTATAATGTCTGTACATAGAGGGAGTACAGAGACGGTTCGCCAGACTGATTCCTGGGATGGCAGGACTTTCATATGACGAAAGACTGGATAGACTCTGTTTGTACACGCTAGAATTCAGAAGATTGAGGGGGGATCTTATAGAAACTTACAAACTTCTCAAGGGATTGGACAGGCTGGATGCAGGAAGATTATTACCGATGTCGGGGAAGTTCAGAACTAGAGGTCACAGTTGAAGGATAAGAGGGAAGTATTTTAGGACCGAGATGAGAAAATTATTTTTTTACACAGAGAGTGGTGAATCTGTGGAATTCTCTGCCACAGAAGGAAGTTGAGGCCAGTACATTGGCTATATTTAAGAGGGAGTTAGATATGGTCCGTGTGGCTAAAGGGATCAGGGGGTATGGAGAGAAGGCAGGGATGGGATACTGAGTTGGATGATCAGCCATGGTCATATCGAATGGCGGTGCAGGCTCGAAGGGCCGAATGGCGTACTACTGCACCTATTTTCAATGTTTGATTTGATTTGATTTGATTCAATTTATTGTCATTGTACTTTTCAGTTCAACGAAATAGTTTAGCCTGCAGTCATAACATAGAATAAATAACAAACACTCAACACAGTTTAAAGTCCCAAAGTCATTGTCTTTTCCCTCCTTGCTCTCCCTCTGCGCTGAGGCAATCCAAGCGTTTCTATGTTTCTAAAGAGCACTATGTTATTTGTGGTACTTTATCCACGTTAAATTGATTAATGGTTCAAGTTATTAGTTTTGACCCCAACGTTAAAGGGGAGATGTGATGTAATTAAAGTGAAGAGGGAGATGTGATGTATATGTAATATAAATGCCAGTGCCCCTTGAGGCCAAAAGCTTAAACTGGCAAATGTGCCTGTGCGTCGTGACTGAAGTCAGGTAACCTTCGAGAAGTTTCCGTTGGGCGTTCAGATTAAATCTTACTTACAAGATGGCGGACGTGTCTTCATTGTGCTAATTACAACAGGGTCTTAGGGGTATGTCCCACCAGCATGCGATTGCATGCGTCTAGCGCGCCCAAACGGAAGCGGAGTTCGCGCTAATACGCCGGCAAGACGCTGCGTATGCCCATCCAGACACTGTGTACGCCCGCAACGTGCCCGCGACCTGACGCGCGGGATTTGCGAACAGTGCAAGATTTTTGGAGCCCCGCGCGATGTTGGGACCAGCCCGACACAACTCCATACGCCTCCGACGGTCGAAGTGGGACCGGCCCCGCGAGGCCGTACGCCGCAAGCGACCACGTTTGGTCGCGCTAGACGCATGCTATCGCATGCTGGTGGGACAGCTCCATCAGTACTACCCCCCACACTGAGTAACTTAATCAGTGCAACCACACATTGTGCCAATCCATCAGTACATACCTAGTGTTTTACACCACCCGTATTACCCCACTATATATTAGTAAATCATTACTGTAGTAGCAATTTAGCTTAACTCACTATGTTATAACTATAACCAGTTACCTATCAATTGTATCTGTCTGTAATTATGTGGGCGGATTTAACCGTAGTCTGAGGCGTGTTTGCGGCTGGGATTATCGCGCAGGCTCGCTAGTTGTTTTAGTTTAGTTTGACGAATCATGAGGGGTGGTCACAGCTTGCAACCATCCCCGAGTTTGACCACTAGTAAGATCAAAATGTACTCATACAAGAAGTTTGGATGAATATCTTACTGTTTTTAATACTACAATAAATAAACTATTAATCAAGAGAATGTGTTTGGAAGATTTATATTTCGACGGCATTGAATGTCTGGTGGAGAGCTCGTGAGTGCGTTTCGAGTATCACCTGATCCCCTGTCTTCTATCATAGTGACTAAAGGAAACAATCCATGAAACGATATGAAAATCTGTCAGTATAAGTACTACCCCACATTTTACTTCGGAGTCACGAGAGGTGAGGTGGTTTTTGGAACAGAGTTGGTGCCGGGACGGTGTTGATTGAGGAGCGGGTTGAACGCCGCTCACGGAGTTTGGCTGTCGATTGAGTGCAGCTGCAGGGAGGGACCGCGCCGGTCCGGAGGTTGGGAGAGAGAGAGAGGAGACACTGAGTAGTAATAGTAGGGAGATATTGTATTGGGGTATCGGCCGACGGCCTGTATAGGTCCGGTAAACGGTGCTCTGGCAATATTCCCTGCTGTTTCAAAATGACAGGAGAGAGTGGGTCTAGTGGTATGGAGGCCAGTGGAGGAGAGGATAATGAAGGAAATGTTGAGAAGGAGTGGGAAACCGTAGGAACACGGGGTAGTCCCAGGAAGAGCAGCCGTAAAAGAAGGAAAAGCAATATTGGTGGATCGGAGAGTGAAGACAAGGAACCAGAAAAGGAAATTTCGTTAAATGTAGTGGTGAGGTTTGAAGGAGAAGGAGGAGTAAAGAAGATAGAGCCAATGAAGCTGACAAAAATAATCAGAGCCCAGGTTGGGGAAGTAAAGTATGCAAGAGTGCTGGAAGATGGAAACATGCTAATAGGGTGCAACAGTGAGGCTCAAGTTGAAAAGGCAATGAAAATGAACAAGATTGACAAAATCAAAATAATCAAAGTAGTGAGAGTGGGAGAACGGAGGAGGGCAGGGTGTAAAGAGGTTATCTATGGAATCCCTCTCAAAGTCAATTTGAGTGAACTGGTTCAGGAACTCAGAAAGAAATGTGAATTAATTATGAATGCCAAAAGAATGACCAAAGGAGCAAAGAAAGAGGAAACTGAGTCAGTCCTGCTTGAATTCAAGACAGAATCCCTTCCAAAAGTGGTCCATTTTGGATTCATGCGATATAGTGTAAGTGTACATACCCAAACCAATGAGGTGCTTCAAATGTCAGAAATTTGGGCATATAGCTAAAATGTACAAGGGGGCGAGGAAATGCGCAAGATGTAGTGGGGACCATGAATATGGTCAGTGTGGAGAGGGGGTCAGACCAAAGTGCTGTAATTGTGGAGGAGAGCATAGTGTGGCTTACTGGGGCTGTGAGGTGATGAAGCGTGAAGCTGAAGTACAAAACATAAGAGTGAAGGAAAAGGTCTCCTATGCAGAGGCAGCAAAAAAGGCTGACCCTACAAAACAGATGAATGAAAGAAGGATCAGGAGGGAGCAAGATATGGGCATAATGGAAACAATAAAAGAAAAAGAAAAGAGTGTATGGAAATAAAATAAAAACCTGATTATATTTATAGCAGGAGTAATAAATGCGACAGCAGAAGTAAAATTCAAAACAGAAAGGATCCAAATCATTGTAAAGGCTGCAGTCCACCACTTGGGCATGGCAGGATTGAAGTGGGAGGAAATACATGATGGTCTCAGTATCCAGGCGAGCCAAGAGTCAACATGTGTGGGTTAATAATATTAATGTTAATCCTACAATGGAATGCAAGAAGCTTGTTAGCCAATGGGCAAGACTTTAAGCAATTCATAGACAGTAGGAAGGAAAAACCAGATGTCGTATGTATCCAGGAAACCTGGTTGAAACCAAGTTTAGATTTTGTTCTATATGATTATGTTGCAGTGAGATGTGATAGGGGAAATGGGGGAGGAGGGGGTTGTGCCACTTTCATTAAAAAAAGGGATACCATACAAGGTATTAGGAATTGGGCAGGAACAGGAATATGTGGTAATAGAAGTATGGTCTGAGAGGAGGAAAATAGTGGTAATAAATTACTATAATCCATGTAAGCGATTAGAGGTCAATAAGTTACAGGAAGTAGAAGGCCAGAGCAAATCTAATGTTATTTGGTGTGGGGACTTTAACGCACATAATACATTATGGGGCAGTGGAAAGTCAGATAATAATGGACAGGTAATTGAGGAATTATTAAATGATGGTAATCTAGTATGTCTAAATGATGGAAAGAAGACCAGGGTAGATGTTAGGACAGGGAAGGAGTCTGTGTTGGACCTTACACTTGTTTCTAATAGGATTGCTGCTAAATGTAACTGGGAAGTATATGAAAAGGGTACCATAGGAAGTGATCATCATCCTGTGCTATGCAAAATAAATATTACTTTAACTATGAGTAAAGAAAACAGAAGTGGACGATGGGTGTTTGGAAAGGCTAATTGGGAGAAATTTAAGGAGGAAAGTGATAGATATGTAAAACCGATACAAGAAGAGACAGATATAGAAAACTTTGAGAATAAATTGTCAGAAGGTATCAAAAGAGCAGCATTAGTTTCCATACCTAAAAGTAAAGGAAGATCAAAAAGGAAAGCTGTGCCATGGTGGGGCAATAAATGTAAAGAGGAAGTGGTGAATAGAAACAGAGCATTCAGATTATTAAAAATAACTCATAACTACCAACACATGATTAATTACAAACAGGCTCAGGCAATTGTAAGGAGGACTATAAGACAAACAAAAAGAGCATATTGGAGGAAGTATTGTGATTCAATTGGAAACACAACACAGGTAGGGGAGATATGGGGGATGATTAAAAAAATGGAAGGTGATAAAAGGGAGTGGAGTTATCCTATCCTAACAAATGGAGATCAAACTGTAGTCTCAAATAAAGACAAAGCAGAACTAATGGTTAACACTTTTAGTAGGGTTCACAGCTCCCACAACTTATCAGATGAAGGAAGAAGAGGTAGGGAAAGAACAAGAGATGAAAATGTTGAGGCCTTACAAAGGAAAGGTATCACAGAGGACAAGTACAATATTCCATTTAATTTGGGGGAGCTAAAGAGAGCTCTGGCCAAGTATAAGAACTCAGCCCCAGGGAAGGATGATATTTGTTACATAATGATAAAGCATCTAAGTGAGGAGGGACTCCAAAAGATACTTGCACTATATAACAAGGTGTGGGAAGAAGGGCGAATACCGGAGAGGTGGAAGGAAGCAATCATTGTGCCTATTAGAAAACCAGGGAAAGATGCAAGTAATCCAGTAAATTATAGACCTATAGCTTTAACAACACACATGTGTAAACTGATGGAAAGAATGGTAAATGAAAGATTAATGCATCTAATGGAAGAACACGGTATAGTGGCTAATTATCAGAGTGGCTTTAGAAAAGGGAGAGGTACTAATGATCCAGTTCTGTGCTTGGAAGATGATATAAGGAAAGCACAAGTTAAAAAATAATCTGTAGTTACTGTATTTTTTGATGTAGAGAAGGCGTATGATATGTTGTGGAGAGAAGGTCTTTTAATAAAGCTGCATTTAATGGGAGTAGGAGGAAATATTTTTAACTGGATAATGGATTTTCTTAACGGTAGAAGTATCCAAGTTAAAATAGGGTCAGACATCTCAAGTAAATGTGTAGTCGAGAATGGAACTCCCCAAGGAAGTGCGATAAGCCCGATCCTATTCTCAATCATGATCAATGATATATTTGCAAACATTCAACCAGAGATGGGGCGATCGCTCTTTGCAGACGATGGCAGCCTATGGAGAAAGGGGAAGAATTTAGATTTTATCGTGGGAAAATGCAGCAAGGGATAGCCCAGGTGGAAGAGTGGGGAGTGAAATGGGGTTTTAAATTCTCTATAGAGAAGACAAAGACAATGGTTTTCACAAGGAAGGAAATTAAAGAGGATGTCCAGTTAAAACTATACGGCAACAATTTGGAAAGAGTAAAAGATTTCCGTTTCCTGGGAGTCCATTTTGACTCCAGATTAACATGGAGGGTCCACATTACAAAAATAATTGGAAAATGCAAAAAAGCCATCAATGTAATGAGATGCTTAGCAGGTTTAGAATGGGGAGCAGATATATTATCTCTTAAACATATCTATGTATCACTGATCAGATCCAGACTAGAGTATGGCAGTATAGCCTATGGATCAGCATCTAAGTCAGTGTTGTCCGAGTTGGACAAAGTCCAAGCGGAAGCTCTAAGACTCTGTATAGGAGGTGTGCGGACGTCACCTGTATGTGCACTACAGGTGAAAACTGGGGAGATGCCGTTGAGACTGCGCCGCAGACAACTAATGGCTAATTACTGGCTAAGTCTTAAAGGTCATGGAGAGAACCACCCAACAAAACAGGTAGTACAGGAGTGCTGGGAGAGAGGGGTGGCTCAGTCTGGAAGCTTCGGCTGGGTTGGAGGAGGTGTGGCAAGGGACATGGAAGTAGAGGACAAAGAGTTCTGCCCTGCAGTATTGTGGCCATCTGTCCCAATATGGTTACTGAACATCCCAAAAGTTGATCTGGAGATATGGGAGGCAAAAAGGAGGGAAACAAATTCGGATCTAAAAACAGAATACCATAACCATATATATAATAGATACAGGGAACACCTCTTAATCTTCACAGATGGATCAAAGGACCCAGTAGCTGAAACAACAGGGGCAGCTGTGGTAGTGCAAGGGATGAATGTTGAGATATGCAAAAGAACAAATAACTATTTGGCAGTGTATACAGTGGAACCGTACGCTATTTTGATGGCAGTTCGGTGGATAGAACAGGTGCAACCATGCAAAGTATTAATATGTAGCGACTCATTGTCTGCAATCCAGAGTATTGGGTCTGGTGCATCCCATAGGCGGCCTGACCTAGTGTATGAAATTCTGCTACTATTAAGCCAAGTAACAAGAAAGGGCAGTGACGTGACTTTGTTGTGGGTCCCAGCACACATTGGTGTGCTAGGAAATGAAAAAGTGGATAAATTAGCAAAAGAGGCCGTTAAAAAAGAGAACATAGAGGTAAACTTACAATTATCCAAATCTGAAGGAAAACACATTGTGTGGAAGAAAATAAATCAGGAATGGCAACAATACTGGGAACAGGAGACACAGGGGAGACACCTCTATTCGCTACAAAATAGAGTGGGCATTACAGCAAGAAGAGGGGGTAACAGGAGAGAACAGGTAGTATTAGCAAGATTGAGGATAGGACACACTCACCTGAACAGCACATTTAAAATGTTGGGAAAACACCCTACTGGGATGTGTGAGGAATGCCATCAGCCAGAAACAGTTCAGCATGCTCTAGTTGCATGTAGAAGATATGAAACAGAAAGAAGAGTTTTGATCAGTGAAATGAAGAAAATTGGAATGACAGATATATCAGAAAAGAACATTCTAGAGTATGGAGGGGAAGGAAAAGGAGTAAAGGTGTTGTTTAATTTCTTGAGGGCCTCTGGCCTTATAAAAAGGATATAATGTAAAGACATGAGGACTGTGGAGTGAAGCCAGAAGGTGGCAGCAATGCAACATTGTGGATGCCGGCTGCCGTAAAACTCCAAAGAAGAAGAAGCAGCAGAAGACTTCGGAGTCACGCGAGTGACTACGTGAAGACCCCGCCAACACGCATGCGCGTCATTACCTCTAACGAATGGCTCAGCGACCGGTTCGACAGGCGCGCAGCTCCTGCACCGTTAAGTTAAACGCCTACTGGTAAGTTTTAAACTTACTTCTTAGGTTGTCCTTTGTTCCAGGAAACTCTTCTCGGAGAGTTTCCTGTGGGATATTGCATTGATTAACCCGGTAGGACCGCGGGGTAACTAATTACACTGCGAGGATGCCGGCTACGGACCGCGGTATGCGGGTAGCGGGTCTGTCGGGTTTGCTGTTCGAGTTGCTGACAATGCGGTCAGCGACTCCCGAGCTAGTTAATTTCGGGCCGCGTGGTTCTTTTTCACCGCGGGTGGTGCTGGCTCCGGACCGCGATATGCGGGTCGCCGTGGGCCGTCGGAACCATGTTCCCGACTTGCTGACAGTAGGGTCACTGACTCATGAGGGTTTTTAATTCTGGCCGCGTGGTTATTAGACCGCGGGGATGCCGGCTGCGGACCGCGATATGCGGGAAGCCGGTGGCCGTCGGGGGTGCTGTTCGAGTCGCTGGCAGTGCGGTCAGCGACTCCCGAGGAATTCAATTCGTGCCGCGCGGTGCTTAGACCGAGGGTCCTGCTGGCTACGGATGAGTGTGTAGCGATGGCCGTCGGGTCCGCATCCCGACTAGCTAACAGAGCGGCCAGGGACTCATGAGGTCATATTTGGCCGTCGAGGTTGTTGCCCGCAGATTTTGCCGGCACGGTTCGCGGTAGAGGGCCGACGGGGTACTACCCAACTCGCCAGCGGTACGGTCAGCGGCCACGGCCTCGTCAGCTCATAGGAGGCAACGTTGCAAAGACAGAGAGGCTTGGGCTGGACGAGGCGGCCACGAGGTTTCCCTTCGTTATTGCTGGACTTCTACACCACCTGATATGGTCCAGGGACAGGGCAACATATCAGCACAGGTACTCGGGGGACTGCGGCAGCACCTGTTTTCAGGGCTGCTTTCTAATCTGCACTCAGTGGAGAGAAGTGCAAGCCTGGAAATGTGTCTAGAGCACATTCTACTTTAGATTCCAGTATACCTGGGTGGGATTGGGGGGGGGGGGGTCATGTTACTTATGATTTAATCACCCTTACGTCTCCTATGGCAGTTGTTTGCCACGCAACTGATTCTGTGGTTGGAGATAGCTCCGGGCCAAACTGTGCTTCAGGTAAAATATACTATTCGCAACTCGACAGTTCTGCCCTCCTAATCTAGAGCAGAATTTGGGAAATTGCACCAAGTCATTATTATACCAAGAGATGATTTATTTTCACTTACACCAACAAATTGTGTAGAAGACTTGGACCTGCCATGACAGTCTTAATCACTGGCTTGGAAAGCCTTGTTGAGCTTAACTATCATATAACCATATAACCATATAACAATTACAGCACGGAAACAGGCCATCTCGACCCTTCTAGTCCGTGCCGAACACATAATCTCCCCTAGTCCCATATACCTGCGCTCAGACCATAACCCTCCATTCCTTTCCCATCCATATAACTATCCAATTCATTTTTAAATGATAAAAACGAACCTGCCTCCACCACCTTCACTGGAAGCTCATTCCACACAGCTACCACTCTCTGAGTAAAGAAGTTCCCCCTCATGTTACCCCTAAACTTCAGTCCCTTAATTCTCAAGTCATGTCCCCTTGTTTGAAACTTCACTACTCTCAGTGGGAAAAGCTTTTCCACGTCAACTCTGTCTATCCCTCTCATCATTTTAAAAACCTATATCAAGTCCCCCCCTTAACCTTCTGCGCTCCAAAGCATAAAACCCTAACTTGTTCAACCTTTCTCTGTAACTTAGTTGCTGAAACCCAGGCAACATTCTAGTAAATCTCCTCTGTACTCTCTCTATTTTGTTGACATCCTTCCTATAATTAGGCGACCAAAATTGTACACCATACTCCAGAATTGGCCACACCAATGCCTTGTACAATTTTAACATTACATCCCAACTTCTATACTCAATGCTCTGATTTATAAAGGCCAGCACACCAAAAGCTTTCTTTACCACCCTATCTACATGAGATTCCACTTTCAGGGAACTGTGCACAGTTATTCCCAGATCCCTCTGTTCACCTACATTCTTCAATTCCCTACCATTTACCATGTACGTCCTATTTTGATTTGTCCTGCCAAGATGTAGCACCTCACACTTATCAGCATTAAACTCCATCTGCCATCTTTCAGCCCACTCTTCCAACTGGTATAAATCTCTCTGTAGACTTTGAAACTCTACTTCATTACCCGCAACCCCACCTATCTTAGTATCATCTGCATACTTACTAATCCAATTTACCACACCATCGTCCAGATCATTGATGTACATGACAAACAACAGTGGACCCAACACAGATCCCTGCGGCACCCCACTCGTCACTGGCCTCCAACCTGACAAACAACCATCCACCATTACTCTCTGGCATCTCCCATTCAGCCACTGTTGAATCCATCTTGCTACTCCACCATTAATACCCAACCATTGAACCTTCTTAACCAACCTTCCATGAGGATCCTTGTCAAAGGCCTTACTGAAGTCCATATACACAACATCCACTGCTTTACCCTCATCAATTTCCCGAGTAACATCTTCAAAAAGTTCAAGAAGATTAGTTAAACATGACCTTCCAGGCACAAATCCATGTTGACTGTTCCTAATCAGACCCTGTTTATCCAGATGCTTATATATATTATCTCTAAGTATTCTTTCCATTAATTTGCCCACCACTGACGTCAAACTAACAGGTCTATAATTGCTAGGTTTACTCTTAGACCCCTTTTTAAACAATGGAACAACATGCTCAGTACGCCAATCCTCCGGCACTATTCCCGTTTCTAATGACATTTGAAATATTTCTGCCATAGCCCCTGCTATTTCTACACTAACTTCCATCAATGTCCTAGGGAATATCCTGTCCGGACCTGGAGACTTATCCACTTTTATATTTCTCAAAAGTGTCAGTACTTCCTCTTCTTTGATCCTCATAGTTTCCATAGCTACTCTACTTGTTTCCCTTACCTCACATAATTCAATATCCTTCTCCTTGGTGAATACCGAAGAAAAGAAACTGTTCAATATCTCCCCCATCTCTTTTGGCTCTGCAGATAGTTGGCCACTCTGACTCTCTAATGGACCAATTGTATCCCTCGTTATCCTTTTGCTATTAATATAGCGGTAGAAACCCTTCGGATTTACTTTTACCTTACTTGCCAAAGCAACCTCATATCTTCTTTTAGCTTTTCTAATTTATTTCTTAAGATTCGTTTTACATGCTTTATACTCCTCAAGCACCTCATTTACTCCATGCTGCCTATAACTATTGTAGATCTCCCTCTTTTTCCGAACCAAGTGTCCAATTTCCCTTGAAAACCATGGCTCTTTACAATTTTTACGATTTCCTTTCAACCGAACAGGGACATAAAGATTCTGTACTCTTAAATTTTCACCTTTAAATGTACTCCATTTCTCTTCCACATCTTTCCCATAAAACAAACTGTCCCAATTTACTCCTTTTAAATCCTTTCGCATCTCCTCAAAGTTAGCCTTTCTCCAATCAAAAATCTCAACCCTAGGTCCAATTTTGTCCCTCTCCATAATTATATTGAAACTAATGGTATTGTGATCACTGGACCCGAACTGTTCCCCAACCCATACCTCTGCCACCTGACCCATCTCATTTCCTAACAGGAAGTCCAGTACCGCCCCTTCTCTAGTAGGTAATTCTATGTATTGTTGCAAAAAACTATCCTGCACACATTTTACAAACTCCAACCCATCCAGCCCATTTACAGAATGTGTTTCCCAGTCTATGTGTGGAAAATTGAAATCTCCCACAATCACTACCTTGTGCTTACTACTAATATCTGCAATCTCCTTACATATTTGCTCTTCCAATTCTCGCTGCCCATTTGGCGGTCTATAATACACCCCTATAAGTGTTGCTACCCCTTTCCCATTTCTTAGTTCCACCCAAATAGCCTCCCTAGACGAGCCCTCTAATCTATCCTGCCAAAGCACTGCTGTAATATCTTCCCTGATAAGCAATGCAACACCTCCACCTCTTGCCCCTCCAATTCTATCACACCTGAAGCAATGAAATCCTGGAATATTTAGTTTCCAATCACAGCCCTCCTGCAACCATGTTTCACTGATCGCCACAACATCATACTTCCAGGTGTCAATCCAGGCTCTACGTTCATCCAATTTTCTTACAATGCTCCTAGCATTAAAATATACACATTTAAGAAACCCACCCTCTCTTATTCTCTGATTATTTTCTTTTTCTTCTCTCTCCCCTACATTTTGGGTCAGAGTGCTACCATTCTCTGCCCCCTGCTTCACACACTAACTGCTAGCTTTCCCAATTTGAGTCCCTCCCCCCAACCATACTAGTTTAAAGACTCCCCAGTAGCCTTTGCAAATCTCCCCGCCAGGATATTGGTCCCCCTTGAGTTCAAGTGCAACCCGTCCTTTCTGTACAGGTCGCACCTTCCCCAAAAGAGGTCCCAATGATCCAGAAACTTGAATCCATACCCACTGCACCAGTCTCTCATCCACGCATTTATCCTCCACCTCGCTCCATTCCTACTCTCACTGTCGCGTGGCACAGGCAGTAATCCTGAGATTGTTACCTTTCCAGTCCTTCTCATTAACTCTCTACCTAACTCCCTAAATTCTTCTTTCAGGACCTCTTCTCTTTTTTTACCTATGTCGTTGGTACCTATATGCACCACAACCTCAGGCTCCTCTCCCTCCCATTTCAGGATTTCTTGGACACGTTCAGACACATCCCTGACCCTGGCACCAGGGAGGCAAACTACCATCCGGGACTCCTGTCTGCGTCCACAGAATCGCCTATCCGACCCCCTGACTATAGAGTCCCCTATTACAATTGCCCTCCTCTTCTTTTCCTTACCCTTCTGAGCAACAGGACCGGTCTTTGTGCCAGAGGCCCGGCCGCTGTCGCTGCCCCCAGGTAGGCTGTCTCCCCCACCCTTACTCAAACACGAGTACTTATTTTCAAGGTGTACAGCCACCGGGGTACTCACCAGTCCCTGCCTCTGCCCATTGCCCTTCCTAACTGTGACCCAGTTTTCTGTCTCCCGTGGTCTTGGAGTGACCACCTCCCTGTAACTCGTTTCTATGACCTCCTCGCTCTCCCTGAGCAGATAGAGGTCATCGAGTTGCTGCTCCAGGTTCCTAACGCGGTCCCTTAGGAGCCCCATCTCGACGCACCTGGCGCAGATGTGGACGTCTGGAGAGCACTCACATGTGCGAGCTAAACAGGGTGGCGTCGTGGTAATTACGCTCATTAGGGGACTGTGGTAGATTCTTCCCCAAATTGCCGATATCAATTAAGTAATCAAATATCTCGTTAACTGGGATGGGCATCTTCATTCAGGTAAACGGCTTCGGCCATGACAAATAACTGGCAGTTTTGTGTCCAGCATTTATCCCACTATCTGACATACGGGGGCCAGAGGCGCTCCAGTCCTTCTCTGTAGACTGCATCAAAATCGGGAAAGGAGCAGGATTCGGAGTCACTAGCACGTGCAGCCTGTTTGCGGAATGAATATACCAAGAAAGCATCGATTTGCACAGCTAGTCCGGGCGGCTGCTGAAGGAAGCAACCAGGCAAACCCAACTCAGGGTGAGTGCCAAGGCTTGGGCATCTATGTCAGGTGAGATTGCGATTGGTTGCAGTCAAAGAACGCTCCATCTATAGGCATGTCAAGGAGCAGCTACTGGTTCAGGGTTGCAAGTTCCTCCCACTCAAGGGACGGAGTGGTAGAGAGAGTGCTACAGGAGTATGCACATGTGCCTGAAGCAACGCCTGGTTTAAGGCTGCCATTAGGTTGAGCGCAGTGATGGAGATGGTGCAAAAATACATGCTCACATGCCTGAGGCACATCTGGTTCACCGCATAAGTCCTCCTAATCGGACGTATAAAAGATGAAGATGGAGCCATATATATTATAAGACCATGGGAGATGGAGTCGCAAAACATGGTGCATAGGGAGGCATGCCCAGACAAGTTAAGGAGGCGGATGGTGACAACAGATTCAGGTATATTACTTACACTCTAAAAGGGTGCCCAAGGTTAGTATGGATTGACTACAAACAGGAACGGAATATGACTGCCGGAGTCCCATGCTTAATGCATAATGCACGATGGTAGCATGAGAGAAAATGGTGCTTTGCCTCTACAATTGCTGCTCCGTCGGGGACGGACTTGCCACTAGAAGAGAAGTTGGCCAGCAGCATCAGCGATCTAATGGGAATGACAACATGGACAGAGTCTGCGAATGAAATGTCGCTAAAACTCCAGTAAGGTAAGGGACCTGAAGTTAGAGACGCTGGTAAGTAGGTCTCGTTATTAACCCCATGAAAGTCACTACGGTGGACGAACAGTAATCAGCATTGCTCCACTTAAATTTTCGTTAGCTAATCTTCAGTTATATTACGATGCGAGGGCTTAAAGATGTGAAATTGCCAATACCATATCTACTCACGGAGGTGATGGGATTTGCATGAAATACCTATTCTTCGGTTCTATGGTAATGGCTACCTTTAGACACTAGGTGCATGCTATGGGTCAAGGGTTGTGCTTATATGCATAATCAGCATGTTCAAGTCCAAACTCGTACGCTTTGGGGGTATCACAGGTTAATCGCTTGGGTGCAACCAAGTCTAGACAGACAGGAATGTTTTATCTAACATCTCATGAGTGCAGCATCATGTTAATTCAATGTCAAAACAGAATAGATGAAGGATCACTAGTATTTTAATGACGATGACTTATGGAACACTAGATCGAGATGTTGCATCAGGCTCAATCACCAGTAGATATATATGTTATATATATATGCAGGCATGGTTCCCGCTAATGTTGGTAATCACATAAGAACCTTATTTGGTTAATTCTAACATAGAGTTGCTGGCTCAGCCGTGACTGGGGAAACCATCCTGTACATGATAATTAATTCGGAGACATATATACAGCACGGATACTGACGACTGGGCGTTCATTTTCGAATGGGGTTTTGACATAATTAGTTATAGTACCATTATCTGTGCCAAATATGCCTTCTCATCATATTTCTGCTAGAAGCAGGACACACCCTGTTGGGTCTCACCGTCTGATATCCAGATTCATGAAGGGTATCTTCAACTCAAACCTCCCAGACTTAGGAACTCAGAGATATGGAATGTTCACATTGTGCTGACGCCGCTTGCCAGTGGTCCCCGGGTTCATCCCTGTCCTTAGCCTAACTCATGGCACTGGTTCAGCGCATAGGATCCAGTCATTGCATAGCGTGATTGGTCAGCATGGTTACGGCTGCAGACAAATAACTATTTATGTTGTGGCTTATTCAAGCAGAGTAGACCAGGCGCATGAGGCCTGTAACTACAGTTTGGGCATAACCCGTGGACCTTCCGTTATATGTGCTCATCTACTGCTATACGTTAGGTCGCTTAGAGCCTTAGGGGCACGGTTTTAGCAATATTGTCAGTTCCATGACCTTATAGAAGGTATCAGTATAGACCATCTCCAGATGTAACGGGTTCTGGCTTATGCAGGAGTTTAGCATCTTACTCCACCAAGGCTGCAACAGTTCAGCGGTGGTGGTATGGACGTTCTACGGTACCACAGTTCTGTCTATAGTTCCTCCTGGATGACAGGGGTTACTATTGTGATTATTGGTTCATAGAAGAACATCAGCACGTCTACATCTATGACATGTCTGAATGCATAATTATGTTTACTCATCCTTGGTCAATTGATGTAGTGTGTGACCCTTGCACTCTTTCCACGACATGAAGTCACAGAGCCTTAACATCTTCACGTAGTCACTCACGTGACACCGATGTAAAATAGTAAGATTAAACGACAACTTACCAGTTGGAAGTTTGATCTTTATTTTATGAGGAGTTACGGTGAGGGATTACCCTCCGCTTCCAACCCCTCCGCATAAAACTTAGCTGGTAGTTCTAGTTTCTCGAATCTTTCTATTCTCAGGTCAACGGTTCCTGTCTGTGACTTCACACCGCTGCTTTGAAGTTTGACGCGCATGCGTGCTGGCGGGGTGTTCACGCAATGCCTCATCGTAACTCCTCATAAAATAAAGATCAAACTTCAAACTGGTAAATTCTCGTTTAATCTTACTATTATGTCACTCCATCAGTACAACTCCACCGTATGTCACTCCATCAGTACAACTCCACCGTGTGTCACTCCATCAAACAACTCAACCGTGTGTCACTCCATCAGTACTACCCAACAGGGTGTCACACTATCAGTACTACTCCACAGTGTTTCTACATCAGTACTGCTCACAAGTGTGTCACTCCATCAGAACTACCTCACAGGTTATCACTCCATCAGTACTGCTCCATAGTGTGTAACTCCGTCAGTACCACGGCGAAGTATCTGAACCAATCATGACTACTCTAATGTGTGTCACTCCATTAGTGCTACCATACATGTTATCACTTCATTAGTACTACTCCACACTAGTGACACTGTATGAGTACCACCCCACATTGTGTCACGCCATCAATTATGCACCATAGCGTGTCACTCCATCAGTACTACCCCACAGTGAATCCCCTATTAATTTTCCCCTCAGTGTGTCACTGCGTCAATATTACACCCAGTGTGTCATTCCATCTGTACGACCACGTAGTGTATTACTCCATCTGTACTACCCAACTCCATGCATAAGTCAAAACATACTACGTCTGAGTATCACTCCATCTGTACTTCACCAAAGTGTGTCACTCCATCAGCTCTATTCCACTGTTTTTGTGACTTCATCAGTACTACCCTTAATGTGTCACTCCATCAGAACTAGCTCATGTTACTACTCTACCAGTGCTACCCTACAGTGTGTCACCCTATCAGTACCACGCCGAAGATTGTTACTCCATCATGAGTACACTACAATGTATCACTCCATCAGTGATGTCATGCATTTGACCAATTCATCAGTATTACTCCGCAGTGTGCCACTCCATTAGTACTTCCCCACAGTTTACCGCTACACCAGCGCCATTCCACAGTGTGTCAGGCCCAGTACAACCCCATAGTGTGTCACATCATCAATACCAGTCCGACGTGTGTTACTCCATCAGGACTGTTCCACAGTGTGTCACTCCATCAGTGCTATCACAGACTGTGTCAGTCCATTAGTGAGGTTCCCCAGCATGTCACCCCATCTGTACGTCCACACATTGTGTCAGTCCATCAGTAATAACCAGAAGTTTGTCACTCCATTAGTACTATCCTACTGTGCCACTCCATCACCCCTGTCACACAGTGACAGTCCATCATTACTAAACCACAGTGTCACCCCGTCAGTCCTATCCAACAGTATGCCACTACATCAGTATTATCACAGTGCATCACTCTGTCAGTACTACCCACAGTCTATCACTCCACCTGTACTACTCCACAGAGTGGCACTCCATCAACAATACCCCACAATATGTTAATACATCAGTGCTAGACTGAAGAAGGTCCATCTCTCTCCTCAGATCCTGGTGAACTTCTACGGCTGCACCGTCGAGAGCATCCTTACCAACTGTATCGCAGTTTGCTATGGCAACTGCTCTGTCTCCGACCGGAAAGCACTGCAGAGGGTGATGAAAATTGCCCAACGCATCACCGGTTCCTCGCTCCCCTCCATTGAGTCTGTCCAAAGCAAGCGTTGTCTGCGGAGGGCGCTCAGCATCGCCAAGGACTGCTCTCACCCCAACCATGGACTGTTTACCCTCCTACCATCCGGGAGCCGCTACATGGCTATCCGCTGCCGGACCAGCAGGTCCATAAACAGCTTCTTCCCTGCGACTGTCACTTTACTCAGCAATATACCTCGGTGAATGCCAATCAACCCCCCCCCCGGACACTCCTCCCACAGGAAAAACATTATGACTGTATACATGTAAATAGAATTATTTATTGAAATCATATTTTATGTCGCTCTTCCAGGGAGATGCTAACTTCATTTCGTTGTCTCTGTATTGTACACTGACAATGACAATTAAAATTGAATCTGAATCTGAATCTGAATCTAGTGCACAGTGAGTCAATCCTTCCTTACCACCACACAATGTGTCAGTCCATCAGTATTAACACAGTGTGTCACTCCATCACTACCACCACAGTGTCTTTCCATCAGTCCATCTCCACAGTGTCACTGCATCAGTACCACCACAGTGCGTGCATCCATCAGTATTACCACAGTGTGTCACTCCATCGGGATCAACGCAGTGCGACAAACCATCAGTATCACCACTGTGTGCCCCCCTATCAGTATCACCACAGTGTTTCACTCCATCAGTACCAACACAATGACACTCCATCGGTATCATCACAGTATGTTACTCCATCAGTACCACCACAGTGTGTCCCTGCATCAGAACCACCACAGTGCCACTACATTAGTACCACCACAGTGTGTACCTGCATCAGTACCACCACAGTGTATCTCCATCAGTACCACCACAGTGTGACCCTGCATCAGAACCACCACAGTGTCCCTCCATCAGAAACGCCATAGTGTCACTCCATCAGTACCACCACAGTGTGTCCCTCCATCAGTACCACTATAGTGTCACACCATCAGCGCCACAACAGTGTGTCATTCCATCAGTACCACAACAGTATGTCATTCAATCAGTACCACCACAGTGTGTCACCCCATCAGCACTGTCCAACTGTTTTGTGACTTCATCAGTACTATCCCTCAGTGTGTCACTCCATCAGTACCACCACAGTATGTCACTCCATCAGTACCACCGCAGTATTTCCCTCTATCAGTACCAGCACAGTGTCCCCCTCCATCAGTACCACCACACAGTGTGGGACTCGATCAATACCACCATAGTGCGTCACTCCATCAGCAGCGCCACGCAGTGTGTCATTCCATCAGTACCACCACAGTGTGACACTACATCAGCACTGTCCAACTGTTTTGTGACTTCATCAGTACTATCCCTCAGTGTGTCACTCCATCTGATCTACTTCACTTCTTACCACTCCATCAGTGCGACTCCACAGTGTGTCACTCGATCAGTACCACTCCGAAATTTGTCACTCCATCAGGACTACCCTACATAGTGTCACTCCATCGGTGCTGCCATACATTTGATCACTTTATCAGTACTATGCCGCAGAGTGCCAGTCCATCTTTACTTTCCCACAGTTTATCCCTCCATCAGCACCACCCCGCTGTGAGTCTGTCCCAGTACGACCCCATAATGTGCCACATCATCATTACTACCCAGACGTTTGTTACTCCATCAGGACTACTCCACAGTGTGTCACTCCATAAAGATAACCACAAAGTGTGTCACTCCATCAATTCCACCACAGTGTGTCATTCTATCAGTACCATCACAGTTCACCCCTCCATAAGTACCACCACAGTGTGTCCCTCCATCAGTATCACCACAGTGTGTCCCTCCATCAGTACCACCACAGTATGTCACTGCGTCAGTATTGCCCCATTTTTATCCCTCCATCAGTACTATCTCACTGTGTGTCACTGCATCGCTGGAATGAGAGAGGGCAGCCCAGAGAGGGGGAATAGAGAGCGTAGGAGAGAGAGTAACTATTCAGAGAGAGAGTCACATCAGTAAGGATGGAGGGAGAGAGAAAGAGGGGGGGGGGGGGAGGTGCTGCATCATTCGACGTTTTACTTATGTTTTGGACAATCCTGAGGCGGCAATGTTTCTCTCCTCTGAGTGTCGTGAGTCTTTGGTCGTTCCTCTACAGAGGTGATGAAGGCAGAGAATGTTATTGTCCCACGGTATAGTCAGATCTATTCCAGGCAAGCAAGTAGTGAATGGTTACCGGGGTCAGCGGGAGTGTGGGGTTGAGCTTACAGTCAGTCGAGCTGCGATCACATTGAGTGGTGAAGCGGAGTGGAGGGGGGCGGGCGGTATTTTAGTCCGAGGTGATCTGTTGTAATAATTCCTCAACATGTGGACAAAGGTCGCCCAGTCCAGTCCACCTTCAAACTGGGCACCAGAAGCCCTGGAATTTGGAAAACAACACGAGGTGGAGAGTTGGATCTGATGGAGTTTGAAACAATATCCCCTTTTCTGGAACATTGCCACATCTCCCTATTACTATCCCTCAGTATCTATCGCAACAATTCACAGTCTTTGGAGTTTCTCAATCAATTCCCTGAATAAATCACAACCTGTCTGTCTCAGCAGGGATTTCACTCGGCTGATGTCATCTGTTTGTGAATCATTTCAAAATCTCTATGTTTAAACTCTGTTGAAACTTCACTGTCCCGGTGGAGACGGAAAATGGTATAAAATCTCCAGGAATGTTCTGCCCCAGCATTTCATTCCGAGACATTACCGGTAGCTCACGGGGAAACATCGCTGTGCAGCGAAAATGGGGGTAAAGCTGAGGGAATATTACGACGTGGAGAAAATCTTGTACGCTATCATTGCTGCCGTTGGAGTCTCTGGTAAGTGAGCAGAACGATTCAAGTTTTATAGCTCCCTGTGTTAACTGGTGTTGACCTGATTCCGATCATGTTACAAGTTTCCAACTGACGATCGTTGTACAAGATTATTTGAAGAATATCAATCCTCACTGTGAAATATTTTGGAATTAATGCGGTGATTTTTCTTATTTTCAGACAGCTGAAACTAACCCTCTTTTTCTCTCACTGCTGCCGGGAGACACTAGAATGTTGTTCTTGCCTTTAGTGGGACCTTGGCCAGAGTTGGCCCAGTGGACAGGCAGGCAGCTCTCCGGGACGGTGTGACTGGGAGCGAGGGGTTCAGATTGTAAAGTTTACTGTGTCTGAGATTGATCAGATAGAACACCCGCTCCTGTGGACACTGTGTCTCACTGAGGAGTCCGTCTGTCACAATCGGATTCCACCGTCAGTTGATCAATAATTGGATCGATCTCCAGAACCAGTGGCCGCGGATCTACCGGCGTGTGTGTGTGTGTTGTTACTGAACTGAACTCACTGTGGAAAGAATCCATTAACGGAGCCACTCTGCTGCCGGATTCCATGTTGTCCCTGCCTTCATTCTGGAAGCCTCCCTCCTCGTCCCCATTAGATGCCGAGATCCCAGAGCCCTGGTTAAACACGGCCGGTCACGGTTAAGACTGTGAAAGCGGCCCCATTAGAGACTATGAGCAACAAGGTTAACTATAGAAAGGACCATTGCGCCTGTTGTTGCGGTTGGCTGCTCGTTCCCTCCCCGCCCTTTACCCCGCTCGCCCGTCGCCGTATCTCTTCCCCTCTGAAGCAGGCAGGCAGTTCGGGCACAGTCGGAGCCGGCTCTGACATTGTTAAACTTGCAGCCGCCGCGCACCGAATCCAACACTCCTAATCTTGAGCTGAAAGTCGAGCCGGTGTTCAACCCCGGAGACCGTGTTGAGTAAATGCCCAATGTCCGTTCCCTTGTCTTTCCGCAGTGAATTTAATGGCGATTGTGATCCTGTCCCGGGGAAAGTGTGGCCTCTCCACCTGCACCACTCGCTACCTGGTGGCCATGGCAGCGGCCGATCTACTGGTCCTCATCAACGACGTCATTTTGTTTCAGCTCCGATTTCATTACTTTTATTGGAGTTTCCTGTCCATCTACCCTTTGTGCAGTGTATTAATTGTACTGACGTACGCTGCTACAGACCTTTCTGTCTGGTACACTGTCACTTTCACCTTTGATCGCTTTGTCGCCATTTGTTGCCAGAAGCTGAAAACTAAATATTGCACCGGGAAAGCTGCGGCAGTGGTTCTGGCAACAGCCGGCGTTCTGCTCTCTCTGAAAAACCTTCCCCGCTACTTCACCATGAAACCCCGGATAATCGTCGACAATATCCCGTGGCACTGTGTCCCGGAGGACAGTTATTTCACTGACCCCGGGTGGGTGGCATTTGACTGGATCGACACGGTTTTAACTCCGTTCGTCCCTTTCGCTGTAATCCTGCTGCTCAACGCTCTGACAGTCCGGCACATTCTAGTGGCCAGTCGGGTCCGTAAGGGGATGAGGGGTGAGAGCAAGGGGGAGAACCGCAGTGACCCGGAGATGGAGAGCAGGAGGAGGTCTGTGGTTTTACTCTTCACCATCTCCGGCAGCTTCATCCTCCTGTGGCTGACGCTGGTTGTAGAATTCGTCTATTATCAGATCACAGGAACTGCAACTGATCGAAATGATTCTCAATTCATCTTTAGCGACTTCGGGTATTTGCTGAAGAATCTCAGCTGCTGCACGAACACATTTATTTACGCGGTGACCCAGTCCAAGTTCAGGGAGCAGCTGAAAAGCGCGGTGAAATATTCGCTCACCTCTGTGCTTCGGCTCATTAATAAATGCGCGCTTTCAGCGCATCCCAGAGGCGGCTGCAATCTCTCCGCTCCTGGCTCCGGCTCCTGACATTCACCGCCGGAGCAATGAGGGAGTGAGAGGGGAGCTGGCCAAAGTTGACTGGAAATATACCCTAGCAGGGATGACAGTGGAACAACAATGGCAGGTATTTCTGGGAATAATACAGAAGATGCAGGGTCAGTTCATTCCAAAGAGGAAGAAATATTCCAAGGGGAGTAAGTAAGGGGCGACCGTGGCTGACAAGGGAATTCAGGGGCAGTATACAAATAAAAGAGAAGAAGTGCAACGTTGCAAAGATGAGCCGGAAGCCAGAGGAGTGTATAATGTTTAAAGAGCAACAGAAGATAACTAAACAGGGAATACGGGGAGAAAAGATGAGGAACGAAGGTAAGCTAGCCAAGAATATAGAGGAGGATAGTAAAAGCTTCTTAAGGTATGTGAAGAGGAAAACATAGTTAAGACCAAAGTGGGACCCTTGAAGACTGAAAAGGGTGAATTTATTATGGGGAACAAGGAAATGGCAGATGAGCTGAACAGGTACTTTGGATCTGTCTTCACTAAGGAGGACACAAACAATCTTCCTGGTATATTAGTGGCCAGAGCTTCTGGGGTGACGGAGGAAATAAAGGAAATCCACATTAGGCAGGAAATTGTGTTGGATAGACTGATGGGACTGAAGGCTGACCAATCCCCAGGGCCTGGTGGTCTGCATCTCTTTTTTTCTTTTTGCGTTTCGTTCTCTCTCTTCTTTCAATCGTTTTAGATTCAATTTAATGTTTTGCGCTCCGAGTTCTAGTTTTGTTTTAAAGTGTCGTTTAGGCCCGGCCTCCGTCCGAGTTGGGTGGAGAGGGGGAACGAGAAAGGAGGAGGGGAGGAGAAGACGAGAGAAAAAAACTAGATAGTTGCCTCTTTCATCAATAGCGTGTAAACGGCTTCAGAAATGTACCAACGTTGAGAGAGAGGCAGAGAGAGAGAGAGAGAGAGAGAGAGAGAGAGAGAGAGAGAGAGAGAGAGAGAGAGAGAGAGAGAGACACTGG
>NW_022630923.1:0-32500 GCF_010909765.2 Amblyraja radiata
GGTTACCTCATGACATTTGGGACTCCCTTGCAACCAGGAAACCCTGGAATTTTTACTGTGCTGATCCCAGGGATTTGTTGACTGCGTTCCAGCATTCGGCTCCTGGCACCTCAAGGACTCTGCAGGCAAAATGCCAACTTCCGCAGATGTCACAGCACTTATGGCTGGAAAAATCTGTCCACTGCACTCTCTGGCTTCTTAAATGTTGAAGAACGTTTGTCAAAGTCTGAGACACTCATTCTCTTTGACAGCCAACAAACTTGGTGGTGTGAGCTAACTGGCGCACAATACTGTTTCAGTGGGATTACAGTCAGAAGAATTGCTGAGATTGGAGCAAGCTTCCTTGTGAAAGACCATAAGATCATAAGGCATAAGAGTAGAATTAGGGCATTCAGCCCATTGAGTCTACCTCACCATTGAATCATGGCTGATCTAACTTTCCTTCTCAACCCTTCTCCCTGGAACCTTTGACGCTGTTCCTAATCACGGTGGCACAGCGGTAGAGTTGCTGCCTTGCGCTGTCAGGGACCCGGGTTTAATCCGGACTTCGGGTGCAGTCTGTCCGGAGTTTGTACATTTTCCCTGAGACCATGTGGGTTTTCTCCGGGTGCTCAGGTTTCCTCCTGCACTCCAATGACGTACTGATTTGTAGGTTAATTGGTTTCGGTAAAATTGTAAATTGTCCATGGTGTGTAGGATAGTGCTAGTGTATGGGGCGATCGCTGGTTGGTGAGGTCAAGGTGGGCCAAAGGGCCTGTTTCCATGCTGTATCTTTAAAGTCTAAAGTCTAAGGTCATCTTTCCGTATTCTCTAGGGATGCTGCCTGACCCATATAACCATATATAACCATATAACAATCACAGCACAGAAACAGGCCATCTCGACCCATTGAGTTACTCCCGTATTTTGTGTCTTTCCTTCAAATCTACTTGTGATATCAATCTATAAAAACAGGCCACGTAAATGCCTCCATGAAATACTAATTCGTTGACATTTTAAATGCATATTAATATTAGAAAGAAACATTGACACAGAAAGCTCTATACAATTCAAAATGACAATGCTGGTGGACTTTGTGAATTATAAGTAAAAAGTTAGAGAAAACTATATACTACAAATGCTAGAATTTGGAAATATAAGAATCAAAACTTGCATTCCTGGAGTGCTTCCAGTATTTTCAGTTTTAGAGTCAGATCTAAAGTGATACTTACTTTGGGTTCAAAGACATTAAATTCACTTCTCCCTCTGACGTGGCAGAACAGTTTACAGCGATCTCTTGGGGAAACTCCTGAGTATTTGGGTATCCATTTAACCGTATTGCCAACCAAGTCTTTGTAATTCCAGCTGTTGTACTTTTCACACTGCTCCTCTCTGAAGCTCTTACCTAATGCAAAGTAAAGATTATAAATTAATTTGTTGATGCTACTTTGGAAATGGTCCCATCTTTATTTTAAAAATACGGGTCCACCACTGATTTTCCAGCACCTTCTTTAATCCTGATAAATTGATGAGAGTGTACTTGAAGTGAACCCCCCCCCCCCCAACAATGTGGTGCCTAGGCTTGGTGAGGCGGCTGATCTAGACCTCATCGGGACTTCCGCGGCCGATCGGCGGGCCGAATTTGCCCCCTGCGGCCGGGACTCTGGAACTCCGACCCAGCCGGAGCAGGCACATCTGTTCCTGTAGCCAACCTCCAAGACAGACTTTGCAGGCCGGTATCTCGGACTCTCGGCAGTTTAGGCGGAACCTTCCGGTGCTGTTGGACTACTCTCGGAGGCCGTGACCTCTGTTGGCACGGCAAAACAGATAATCCAGAAAGGCTCTGGAACCAAAGATGCCGGAAAATCAGTGGTGGACCCGCATTTTGTTTATTGCAATGTGACTTGGGTCCAAAATTGCTAAACTCTTCGTAGCTTTCAGAGTATTTCAAATATCCACTTGTACTTCTGTAAGAAACAATTGGTTGTTCCAACCTCCGATAAAATACAAAACCCGATCAAAAGGCAAATCTATGGCATAATTTAGGAACATCCATCTCTCGTAGAGTCATAGAGTGATACAGTGTGGAAACAGGCACTTCGACCCAACTTGCCCACACCGGCCAACATGTCCCAGCTACTCTAGTCTGTCGGCCTACCGAGTCTGCACTGGCCATTGATCACCTGTTCACACTAGCTCTATATCATACCACTTGTGCATCCTGCACACCAGGGAGAATTTACAGAAGCCAATTAACCTACAAACCTGCAAGACTTTTGGTTGTGGGAGGAAGCCAGAGCTCCCAGACAAAAAGTCAGGGGGTCACGGGGAGAAGGTACAAACTCCATGCAGACAGCACCTGTTGTCAGGATTGAACCCGGGTCCCTGGCACTGTGAGGCAGCAACTCTACCGCTGCGCCACTGTGCTTGAAGGTGATGTGTGGAACAATAATCACGTTGTTAGGGAGGACACCTATTTCTACTTCTAGGCTGCACATTTTATCTTTGCAACTTACAGCTGAGAGTTCACAATACCAAGCCATACTGATATCCTTGCACAGATTCTGAATTGATCAAAAAGGGGTGACTCACCATTAATGTTCGGACAGTCTTGTGTGTTGCAGGATCGGTAACGCTTACGTTGCCCTTCGCAATATTTCCCACCGTTCTGGGGAACTGGCTCATTGCATTCTCTGAATGAAAACTGCACACCCCCGCCACAAGTTCTGGAACATCCTCCCCATGGACTCCAGGAACCCCAGCTTCCCTGAACAGCAACCTGCAAAAGATGCAAAAACTCAGGTGGGCCACAAGAAGACCTCGGGTAACTGTATTTAAACTATTTCTATTCCACAAATCGACTTGCAATCAAATCTCATTTGTACAAAGTCTTGAGAAACCATACGGCAGTTCCAAATTTCTGCTGACGTTTTAAATACCACAATTCATTCCTGCAAGCACCATGCTGTAGGATGGAACTGCAGATGCGGGTTTAAACCAAAGGTAGACACACAATGCTGGGATAACTCAGCGTGACAGGCAGCATCTCTGGATAGAAGGAATGGGTGCCGTTTTGGGTCGAGACCCTTCTTCAGACCCTTCAGAGATGCGGCCTGTCTGGCTGAGCATTCTAGACATCCTGAAGGCTCTGATGAAGAACCTCTC
Organism: Amblyraja radiata; assembly: GCF_010909765.2. Taxonomy (NCBI): domain Eukaryota; kingdom Metazoa; phylum Chordata; class Chondrichthyes; order Rajiformes; family Rajidae; genus Amblyraja; species Amblyraja radiata. The sequence goes on from NW_022630923.1 coordinate 3,145, forward strand.
TGGTGCCCAAAGAGCACCGTCTACTGTCACTGGAAGATGAAACTCGGAAATGGCTTGCCAATGCCAATGGGCCTGACCACCTCTTCCAATTCAATTTGCACCTTTCCATGCAAAGTTGGAAACTATTCCACCATCCATCTATTTCTCCCGCACTACTATCAATTCTATGGAACTGGAAGGAAGTATGTCTCTAAATAAATAATGACCAGTACTAATGTCAGATAAACACAATTGTAATTAAATAGATAAAATCTGATTCATTAAGAAAAATATTTGCTGGAAGTGAGCAAAGCCAGCAATTATTATCCGTCCCCAACAAAGTGAGGTCACACTTGGAGTATCGTGTTGTGTTTTGGCCAAAGATCCTATAGCAACTAGAATCTCCATGTTGCTATTATTTTACCAAATACCGCAGTTGTGAACAGTGTGACCAAATGAATTACAGAGTGCAAGTTTAATACAAACATCAACTCAAGCACAGCACACGAACCATTTAAAAAAAATTTAAAAAATAAAAACTTTAAAAAAATAAAATTTTAAAAAAACATTAAAAAAAAAGAAAATTAACACAATTATTATTTATCGACATATTCATCATTAACAAAAAATAGCAGAATTATGAATTTACAGAATTATGAATAATGGGCCTAACACTATATCACACACACAAACTGTTCCCCTGCAACGCTGATTACGCTGCGAGAGGGATTTACAAAGTCGGGTCGGGTTTACTGAAATGGCCGACAAAAAGGCTGACGTTCCGCTCCGTAGCGTACTACAGGTCAGCCCATTGGTCTTAGCAGAGTGCACTATCTTGCTTGCTTTAGGATATTTGGTTTTGGCCACTCTGATATACGAGGGATGTTATTAAGCTGGATAAAATGCAGACAAGATCTACGATGATGTTGCAAGGATTCGCGTGTCTGAGCTATAGGGAGAGATTGGTCCAGGCTAGGAATTTATTCCTTGGATTGCAGGGGTTATCAAGTAGAGGTGTATAAAATCACCAGGTGAATATGCACAGAGGTCTTTTTCCCAAGAAGGGGAATTCAATAACTCAAGGTCATAGTTTTAAGGTGAGAGGGAAAATATTTAACAGGAACCCAAGTGGAATCTTTTTCCACGTATAGGGTGGTGTGTGTATGGACCGAACTACCAGAGGAGGCAGTCGAGGCAGGTACAATAACAAGATTTAAAATATTTTTGGACAGGTGCATGGATAGGAAAGACTAATAGAGGGATATTGGCCGTGGGAGTAGCTGAGATGGTGCATCTTTGTCAGGATCGACGAAGTGGGCTGTAGGGCCTGCTTAGGTGCTATATGTCTCTACAAATGCTCCAAAGCATAAGGGGTCAGAAACCTCTGTGAACTGTACCTGTCCACAGGTGTGCTGTTGTGAATTGCTGAATTTAGACCCAGCAATGAAAAGCTGGGCATGTTTCCCCTAGTCAAGATGGTGTTCGAATTAGAGGTGGTGATCCCATCCACCGCTACCTTGTCTTCTTGATGGTGGCAGTCCCGGATTTGGGATTGGGAGTTTTGAACTTGGTAACAATTTTCCCTTCCATAAATATGGAAAAATAACAGTGGAAGAGAAACAGAATGTCACAGAATGTCACTCCAGACCTTACCTTCTTGTTCATGATCTCGGTGTCCAGGCACGAGCCATCTACACAGATCCTGTCAACCCCACATGGTGTCCCGTCTCCCCACAGCAAGCTCCCGTTTTTCGTGTGGCACTCGGGCTTATCCTCGATTCTGCACCACAACTGGGAACACACATCAGAGTCCGACGTGTTTGGACAGTGTCTGTACTTCTCCCCGAAAATCTGCTGGCACTGTGCGTCCAAGTCGTAAACTTGCCCCGGCAGTTCGGTGGGCAGTGACACTGATTGAGTAGGGGCATCGAGCAGACAGTCTCCTGTCAACAAGATCAACAGCATCAGAATCAGAATCGGGCACGTTTTCTTTTAAGTTCAAAAGCAATTCATCACACAAACCAACCTCCCTTCCGTTGACTCCATTTACACCTCACGCTGCCTCGGCAAGACCACCAGCATAAGCAAGGTCAGTCGCACCCTGGCCACTCTCTCTTCTCCCTCTCCCTTCGGGCAAAAGGTATAAAAGTCCCAAAAGTGTGAAAACGCACACCTCCAGTTTCAGAGACTGTTTCTTCCCAGCTGTTACCAAGCAACTGAACCATCCTACCAACAACTAGAGAGCAGCCCTGAACTACTAACTACCTCATTGGTGACCCACGGACTATCTTTGATCAGACTTTACTGGCTTTATCTTGCATTAAATGTTATACACGTTATTCTCTTTATCCTGTATCTATACACTGTGGATGGCTCAAATGTAATCATATATTGTCTTTCCGCTGACTGGTTAGCACACAGCAAAAGCTTTTCACTGTACATCGGTACTGGTGACAAGAAACTCAACTTTGAGTGCATCCTAATTTGTCAAATCCATCTGGGTGAAATGTTTTGACACACATTGCCCGACTAGTTTTATGCCCATTTTCTTTCCCATCCAATTTCCTTCACCAACATCTATAGATTCTGGAACCAATTATGTTAGTCGGGAAAATACTTCATTCAATAAGGTAACTCAGCGGGTCAGGCAACATCTCTGGAGAAATAGGTTAGGTGACGTTTCAGGTCGCGACACTTCTTCAGACCTGCTGAGTTACATTCCAGCACTTTGTGTCTATCTTTGGCATAAACCAGTATCTGTAGTTCTTTGTTTCTTCATTCAATGGTGTTCAGAAACCTTGGCAAGAGTTTACCCACACACACTGCATGTTAACAATATACGGACAGTTTGCATTCAAATGATTTTAACAGGTAAATTTCTGTTTGCTATTTGTCCCCCATTCTGTCCCTGCTCCCTCTTTATATGCTCACTGATCAACAGGCAATTATCAATAACAATACACAACACTTTAGAAACAAGGAACTGCAGATCCTGGTTTACAAGAAAAAACAGTGCTGGAGTTAAGGAAACCTGAACGGAAACCTCTGGAGACTTTGCGCCCCATCCAAGGTTTCCGTGCGGTTCCCGGAGGTTGCAGGTGGTTGCCGGAGGTTGCAGGTAGTGGAAGCAGGTAGGGAGACTGACAAAAACCTCCAGGAACCACACGGAAACCTTGGTTGGGGCACAAAGTCTCCAGAGGTTTCCGTTCAGGTTTCCTAAGTGGGACAGGGGCATAAGTGGGACAGGGGCATAACTCAGTGGGACAGGGGCATAAGTGGGACAGGGGCATAACTCAGTGGGACAGGGGCATAAGTGGGACAGGGGCATAACTCAGTGGGACAGGGGCATAAGTGGGACAGGGGCATAACTCAGTGGGTCAGGTTGCCAAACCCACTGAATTTCACCAGCATTTTGTATCGACAATACGGTAACTATTGGTTGTCAAAACATGGTCCTTAGTCAATACATGGAGAAATCCCAATAGATTTTCAAACAGCACGGGAACAGGCCCTTTGGCCCATCAGGTACATGTTGCCACATGATGAAAGTTACAGCTGATAAAATAGAACAACCAGTTGTGCATTTTTCATCAAAGCCCAGAGGACAACACCACCATTTTGCACTTACCATGACCATTGTCGAAGAACTCGGTGATGTGAAATGCACTACAGGGAGACCATGGGAGGGTGTTGTCGAGTCGAATGAACAATGGAGCCATCATGTGGTTTGTGTTCATCTGCCCAAACAGCTTATCGCAGGCCTTTGAGTCATCGTGTGGCATGCTCAATTCATGACCTGTCAGGGTTGAAAAGATTAACATCCAAATTCAGTCAGGAGCAGCAGGCTAGTAGAACTGTCGCTCAAGATACTTAAAGCAATCAGATATTCTGTGAAGCGAGCTTTGTTAAACTTGGGGAACTTTGACTATTTGCGTGGGCTAATATTTAAATTGTACAATTAACAAACAGTTTTTGGAGCAGAAAACATTTTCAACCATTAACGCAACATCGTGAACTCAGCTGCCTGCCTGAAGGGTAAACAGAATTGTTAATCGATGACTTCAGATAAAAATATTTTGTCATCAATCCAAGGATGGAATTCCACTGCGTTGAGTCATTTCCCATTCATACTTATTGTATAGGATTTCAGATCCAAAAATAATACTGAAATGTATCATCCAAATCTATATGTAAACATGCTATCCAGCTAGTTGTGATTAATGACTCAGGCATTGTACATCAGCAATCAGGAACAACTGCAATCTATCCACACTTACAAATGCTAGCATCAAGTATAATAGCATTGGAACTTGGACTGAATTGAAGACAGAATGATCTGGTGAACCAAGGGGACAGATATCGCAAATGGCTTTCATTTCAGTTGGAAGTTCATGGAAATATTAATGCAAACGTATGCACAACTGAACTGGAATAGGTCCAAATATAGCAGAATCCTTGGCACCTTCATAATTCAGTACTTCGGAAAAATATCTACCATAATGACTTCAGCAACAAAAAAAAAAGTGTGAAAACAAGATAAAGAAGTTGCCATATTCTGTTGGTACTTGTCACAGACTGCTGTGGAGGCCAGGGCGTTGGGTTTTTTAAAGCGGAGATTGATATGCTCTTGATTAGGAGGGGTATCAAAGATTACCGGGAGAATGGGGTTGAGAGGGAAAAATAGATCAGCCATGATTGAACGGTGGAGTTGACTCGATGGGCTGAATAGCCTAATTTTGCACCTATGTCTTGTGGTCTAAATTCAGAATCAGATGCATTTGTGAAACCAGGAAGAATGCCCAAAACAAGCGTGAAACATGTCCATGCAAATACTTTGAGACAAGTTCAAATTTTCACTGCGGCAGATAACATGTAGATGACTGGGGCAGCATAGTGGCATAGCAGTATTGTTGCCTTACAATGCCAAAGACCCGGGTTTGATCCTGACTTTGGGGGCTGTCTTTACGGAGTTTGGACGTTCTTCCTGTGACTGCGTGGGTTTTCTCCGAGAGCTCTGGTTTCCTCCCACAATCTAAAGATGTCAGGTTTGTAGGGGGAATGGCTTTGGTAAAAGTTGTATATCGTCCCTTGTGTGTAGGATAGTGTTTGGGATAATCGCTAGTGGGCAAGGACTAGGTGGGACGCAGGGCCAGTTTCCATGCTGTATCTCTAAAGTCTATAGACTGTATCTGCCTGATCAGATAGTGACCATGCACACATCATTCATGTTACATAGGTAATAGCTCTACGTTAAGATTAAGAACCCATCGTAAAGACCTACTATAATGAATCATCTACAAATCCCATTTTGCATGGATTAGGGATGCATTGCTGGTAGCTGGGATTGTGGAATTATAAGGCCACTTTCCATGGATTGCTCTCAAATTACCAACACAAAGTCAATTTTCACCACTTCAGACACAAATTATACATGTTCATTTCCTGCAGAGCCAAAAATCACATCACATTGGTGACAAATATGGGTATGAGAATGGGCTAATTGGAGAGCATTAATGTGGAGAATCATTTAGTGGTGAAACAAGACATTTAGCAAAATGTTTATGGCATTCCAGATGTCTCCGGTACCTATGACCAGTGAGAGTGAAAGGGAGCCAAATTCTCCCTGGAGCAGAGGACTGGCATTTTGCCAACTCTCCTCTTAGCAAAGCTTCAGATTTTAAAGTAAAAAATTTAAAGTATAACTTTCAGTGATGAAGTGTAACTAATCCTTTTTGAGAAAAAAAGATACATCCCTTTTTAAAACTAGGTTTGAAATATTGCCTTTCCACCACAGAAGACCAAACAAGCCAAGGAAAGCTGGAGTATTCTGAAGGGATGTGGATAATTGTGTTTTAAAGTCTCTGACCCATCTAATAGCTAACAGATGACCAGCTGTGCCGCTTATGAATGGTGGGAGTATTGTGTCTCTTTGGTAACAGTCAGGTTAGTGCTACTGTGCGCTCAGCGTAACTAAGCAGAACAGTCAGGTAAAATAATAAGGGCAATTTCATCTCTAACACAAAGTGCTGGAGGAACTCGGCGGGTCTGGCAACATCTATGAAGGGAATGAACATTCGAAGTTTCGGGTCAGTCTGAAGAAGGGTCCCAACATGAAAGGTTGCCCATCCATTCTCTCTACAGATGCTGCCTGACCCACAGAGTTACTCCAGCACTTGGTGTTGTGCTCAGGATTCTAGCATCTGTAGTGTCTAGTGTCCCCAGCTCTTTCACATGTATCAGTCCTTGCAAGGATTCAAGTATCTATCTACCAGTCAAAGACAAGTCTCCGCTCACAGTGAATGAATGACTTGTTTAGTTATTTTGCATTGATTATGTTATGTTCCCTTTTGTACTTGCCAATCTCTGGTCAAAATATGACCAATTTCACATGATTAGTCTATGACCCTCTGTTTTGTGAAGAAGGTGCCAGGTGATTGGGGCATGCAAGTGGCAGGTAACAGCACCAATAATTACTGCTTAAACGACATAGAGAAGAAAATTTGCTGATCCCAAAGTGACCAGAAGATACTGCAGCACACCCATTCATATCTATTCCTGTTACCTATTCACCATTTCCCTCCCTACACACTCTGCCTACTGTTGTGCGAATACAATTAATGCACAGAAAAAAAAAAACATTCCCCCCCCCGTGCAGTTATTACTACCTCCGGTTTCCTTTACATCCAAGATACTAAGATGAGAAGTCTGTAATACTATGAACGCACAAACTAATTTTTTTTTTTTCTGGAAGAAAAATATCTGTTATCCCCCATCTACTCCCAGTTGGTAACATGTCAAGATGAACGGTTCAAATGTTTGCAGCCCCAGAAAAATATAACACGATAAAACACTCTTGACTCTAGGTGGTGACAATGTCGGAGCCCATCGAGCCGGTACTGACAAAACCGTACCAGTCAGATCCCTATTGCCCACTCATCATTTCCCTTCAATTCTGCATTCATTATCGAGATTTCTTTCAGTTTCCAAGGCCTTTCTAGCAGAGAGTTCCAGATCAAAGCCACTTGTGATATGAAACATGTGTTCAAGAAGGAACTGCAGATGCTGGAAGATCGAAGGTACACAAAAATGCTGGAGAAACTCAGCGGGTGCAGCAGCATCTATGGAGCGAAGGAAATAGGTGACGTTTCGGGCCCGAAACGTCACCTATTTCCTTCGCTCCATAGATGCTGCTGCACCCGCTGAGTTTCTCCAGCATTTTTGTGTACCTGTGATATGAAACAGTTTGACTCTTTTGAACAATCACCTTAATTCAGAGCCCTCTGCTTACCAACTTCCATAAGATCTTAAGACATAGGAGCAGAATTAGCCCATTCAGCCCATCAAGTCAACTGCAACATGGCTGATCTATCTTTCCCTCTCAACCCCTTCTCCTCATAACCTTTGACTCCCTTCCTAATCAACAACCTATCGACCTCCGCTTTAAAAAATACCCAATGTCTTGGCCTCCACAGCTGTCTGTGGCAATGAATTCCACAGGTTCACCACCCTCTGGCTAAAGAGATTCCTTCACATCTCCATTCTTTCCACTAATGAAACTACTGCTGGGATCCCTCACAATGAAAAGATGATGGCAGGCGAAGCAGATACTGTAACTATCTGAAAGCCCATTCTGTTGGTGGCCATAACCAGGCCAAGCTTTGATCACACTACAAAGGGCATCACTCCACCAACATGAAGCGTTGAAGTGTCTTCTTGCAAGTCTGTCTTTAGTCGACCCGTATATTTCAGCTCGAAATAAGCTCACGGATTACTATCTCTGCAACAATGACTCAACTTTTGAAAGGGCTGATTTTCCAGTTTTTACATGAGCTAAAACCTAACATTTTGTACGTGCAGTTCTGCAAAGCCAGAATTCAGCCCTTTATTTCTGCAACTGTCTCGAATACTTGAATCTGTCTGAAAGAAAACGTCCTAAAGTCTACTTTTAAAGCAGTTAGAAGTATTTATACAGAAATACTTGGCACTTTGTCGGCATTATTCTGCTGTTACCTAATCTACAGTCTAACGCTCAACAGCTGAATGGTGTAACATTTTTAATGTGAAAACTATGTATCAGTAATGTGCTTCATAAAGGGTAATAAAAGGCAGCATGCAAGAAAACAAGAATGCTTCTTCAACTGTAAAGTCCGTTTCTGGGATCTGGTAGTCTGGCTGTTAAGTTATCCAGAAGCCAGAATAATCAATCAAAACACAACTGCAATGCCTATCACTGCAGCGAGGAAATTTAAGTTCAAACCATTAAATAAATCTGGAATTAATAAGCTGGGATCACTAACCATGAAATCACTGGATTGTTTAAGAATTCATCTGTTTCACCAATGTGCTTAAGGGAAGAAAATATCCATATGGTGCTCGATGTGATTCTAAATCGCCAGCACAGTGGCACAGCTACTGTCTCACAGTGCCAGAGACCCAGGTTCGATCCTGACCTCGGGTGCCATCTGCGTGGAGTTTGCACTTTCTCCCCGTGACCTTGTGGGTTTCCTCCGGGCGTTTCGGTTTCCCTCCCACTTCCCGAACAAGACGTGTGGGTTTCTAAGTTAATTGGCCTCTGTAAATTCCTCATAGTGTGCCGGAGGACAATGTGAAAGCGGGGATGAGAGAGCCGCACGGTGGCGCAGTGGTAGAGTTGCTGCCTCACAGCGCCAGAGACCCAGGTTCGATCCTGACTATGGGTGCTGCCTGTACGGAGTTTGTATGTTTTCCCCATGACCTGCGTGGCTTTTCTCCGCTTTCCTCCCACACTCCAAAGATATACAGGTTTGTAGGCTAATTGGCTTGGTAAAATTGTAAATTGTCCCAAGTGTGTAGGATAGTGTTAGTGTGCGTAGATCGCTGGTCGGCGCGGACTCGGTGGACTGAAGGGCTGTTTCTGCGCTATATCTCTAAACTAAACTAAGTCATCAGACATTTAACAAGTCCTTTAATTTAGATATACAGCATGAAAACAGGGCTTCAGCCCAACAAGTCCACGTCAACCATCAATCACCCGTACACACTTGTGCCACGATATCCCACTTTCTCATCCACTCCCTACACACTAGGAGCAATTTACAGAGACCAATTAACCTACAAACCCGCACGACTTTGGAATGTGGGAGGAAACCGGTGCACCTGGTGAAAACCCATGCGGTCACGGGGGAGAACATGCAAACTCCACACGGACAGCAGGTGAGGCCAGGATCGAACCAGGTTCTCCGGCGCTGTGAGGGAGCAGCTCTGATGTCCTCTTGTAATGGAGGGCTATGAGTTAAGCGGCAGGCAGAGGAGCGAGTTTGGTGTTGGTTGCAAGTGTGACTGTACCCAGTTCATGCGCGGCGGTGTACGCTGCCTGTAGTCCATTATCTTCAATCACGGCGCAGCTTCTGACAGGGTCACACATGGTGCCCGTGTCCGCCACTCCCAGCGTGTCACAGCTCTTGTGGCCACAGATGTCCTGCAGGGAAGGAACCAGAGGCTTATTCAAACACACTCCCTCCCTAACACAAGTGAGCAAAACTATAATATCCTTGCGTAATAAACATTCAAAAGAAATAAAGTGCTGGAGGGAAAAAATGGTAGGCGGCACGGTGGCGCAGCGGTAGAGTTGCTGCCTTACAGTGCCAGAGACCTGGGTTCAATCCTGACTACGGGTGCTGTCTGTACGGTAATTGTACTTTCTCCCTGTAAGGACGTGGGTTTCCTCTGGGTGCTCCGGTTTCCTCCCACACTCCAAAGACGCACAGGTTTGTAGATTAATTGGCTTCAGCAAATTGTAAATTGTCCCTAGTGTGTAGGATAGTGTGTAAGTGTCTGGGGTGATCGCTGGTCAGTGCGGACTCGATGGGCCGATGGGCCTATTTCCTTGCTGTATCACTAATGTCTAAAGTCTAAAATTGGAGAAGAGGAGGATTGAAATGTTAAGCCAGAGGGAGGGATTTGGGTGGCAGGGGACAGGGGGGGATAAAGGGGAAGTATGAGATTCGGGAATGGGAATAGAGGGTACTGAACAGGGGAAAGGAGATGGCTGGATGGCGTGGAGAGAGATGGCGGGAGAAATGTGCGTGTGGCAGGATGGGGGAAGGGGGATATTACTTGAAATTCTTGAATTCTTGTTCATACTGTTCGGCTCTAAGTTACCCAAGCGAGAGGAGGGGATACGTTTTCTCTATTACCTCGCCTCTTTCCCTTCTCCCAACCCAAAGGCGTTGTCTGTCCATTACCCCTACAGATGCTGCCTGACCTGCTGAGTTCCTCCAACACAGTATGTTATTGCTTAAGTTCATAAGTGATAGGAGCAGGATTGGGCCATTCGGCCCAACACCCCCATTCAATCATGGCTGATCGATCCCTCCCTCCTAACCCCATTCTCCTGCCTTCTCCCCATAACCCCTGACACCTGTACTTTCGATCTACAAGATTCTATCTATCTCTGCCTTAAAAATATCCATTGACTTAGCCCCCACAACCTTCTTCCAGTATCTGTGGCTTCTCGTGTTCCTAATAAATATCTATCATATTTTTATAACTGATTTAATAATAATTCTGTTTAATATGCATGTGCAATAAATAAATGTTACAGTACAACGGTGAGCAAATATTGCCAAACTGAATTCCAAATTCAACACCAAATAGTTCCAGTAAAGATTTAATTGAAAAAGTTGCTACACCAGCGAAGCACTTATGTGACTCAGTATTATTCGATTAATCCCTTGTGGAGTATACTAGCTGGCTGGCACCACACACGCTTACGCGCTCTTTCACATCTGCATCTTTATTGGCGGTCTGCCAGATGTTCTCGGAAAACGCATTTGTGTACAAGGTGACATCAACCTCTTTAAAAAGTGCCACTAGCCAAATAAAACCATCGCTCTAACAATCTGACATCACCAAACATTCAGGCTGGAGGACAGTGGTGCAGCGGTAGAGTTGCTGCCTCACAGCGCCAGAGACCCGGGTTTGATCCTGGCTAAGGGGGCTGTGCAGTTTGACGTTCTCCCTGTGACCTCGTTGTTTCACTCCGGTTGCTCCAGTTTCCTCCCACGCTCCAAAGACATGCAGGTTTGTAGATTAATTGGCTTCTGTAAATTGTCCCTAGTGTGTATTGGATGAGAAAGTGGGATAACATAGAACTAGTGTGTACGGATGATCGATGGTTGACGTGGACTCGGTGGGCTGAAGTCCCTAGTGTGTAGGATAGAACTAGTGTATGGGTGATTGTGGGTCGGCTTGGTGGGCCGAAAGGCCTGTTTTCACGCAGTATCTCTAAACACGATTAAAAATGTAGTTCCTCTAAAATTCATAGAAAGAATTCCCAACTTCTAATGAAAGGAACAGAAATTAGAGCCTTATCTTTTAGAATGAGGCATAAAGGGATTAAACAGGATTTGAGCCAAAATATACAGTCTATTGGCTCTGATTATCATTCCACAGTTCAAATGGGTCACTACAACTTAAAATAAAACATTTTGCTACACATTTGGAATAGAGTACAAGTTACTATATTGCTTTGGATTTTATAACCGGAATTTGTAATCAAGATTTGCTATAATAGAATCGTCTATTTAAATCCATCCTGGCACTATTTTTACTCTTTGGTTTCCAGTGGCATAATAACGTTTGGTTAATCATTAAAATGTCTATTTGGTTAGCTATTTAGTTAGCAATATTTTAGCTAATAGCTTCTGAAGAAAGTCACTACAGGAAAGTGGCATTTTCTGCTCTAATAGTGTGAAAAAACAAAGGTTTTTCTCCAAAATGCAAGGTAGCTACTTAAGTTTTTATTAAGCGCCCCATATCACAAATAAACAAATGAACACAATTTTAACAGTACCTTTCATGTTAAATGGTCTCCCAAGGTCACGGGCCAGAAGGACCTATATTTATACAAATCTAGTGGTTGCAATTGTATTGTATTGTATTCAAATTTATTGTCATTGTCTCAGTTAGAGACAACGAAATGAATTTCCCTTACAGGCAGTATCAAAAAAATAAATAAATAATAATAAATAATAAATATTAAAAATAAAATAGAATTTTAAAAAAAGCACAATGATAACTTGTCATGTTACGCTCTACTGATCTGACACTGAAGTCAAGTCTCCCTGCTTCCAAGATGGAGCCCGACCCAGGCCACTGTTGCCGTGCTAGTCACAGAAGCTGTACAATCACACTCCACACTCTTACATCTCCATTCCTACAGCAACATTCTTTACTTTAACTATGCTCTAAACGTAATTCCCTTGTCATGTACCCGTGCGCTGTGGACGGCTCGATTGTAATCATGTATTGTCTTTCTGCTGACAGGTCAGCACGCAACAAAAACTTTTCACTGTGGAAGAAGGGTCAGTCTCGAGAAGGGTTTCTACCCGAAACGTCACCCATTCATCCCTTCTCTCCAGAGATGCTGCCTGTCCCGCTGAGTTACTCTAGCATTTTGTGTCAATCTTCCATTTAAACCAGCACCTGCAGTTCCTTCCTACAGCTTTTCACTGTACCTCAGTACACATGACACTAAACTAAACCAAACTAAATCAAACTAACTGCATTCCATGAATATAGTTTAAACACTGAGATATTCACCTGTGCAGTGACAACTCATCGACCTTTTACAGAAAAACAGAATGGGTCGTTTGCTATTTCTACTATTTTCACAAGCCCAGATATAGTTTGCATCTCGTAGCTAAACAGGAATTTAAGATAATTATATCCAGAAATCTCGTGCCATGTTAATATAGCTACACTTGCACTGTAGTTATTAACATCTTGATGCCTGTAATATTTTATTTTTAAACGTGTCAAAAGAGTACTGTGTTGTGCCCCCTGGGTCTGTAGATTGATCAGTTATATCTCAGACACCACACACATGCCTCGCCTTGAATAAAGACAGCAGACAGAGACAAAGGACATTGTGACTGGTTGGTTGCTTGTCTATGGACTGCACTCACTGTGTGACATCTCTCAGAGCACAGGATCCCACCAGCCAGTGGAAGTCAGGAAGTCAGTCCGAGCTGACCAGATGAAGGCACCAACCAACTCCTGGCTGCAAATCCCACAACCGGGTACAATGCGATTCACCTCTACACCTTTGTGGACATTGGACTTGGTCTAAGGAACTGATGCGCTGCAATGCTGAGAACTATACTCTGCACTCTATATCTTCCCCTTTGCTTTACCTGTTGCACTTGAAGTCATAATTTCAATGTTCTATCTGGGACAATATGACAATAAAACGCTCTTGACTCTTGAGTTTGAACTGATTGTATCTATTTATAGTATTATCTGTGTAGGAGCCACTGATGCTTACTATATCTTCACCACATCCCCGAGTAAATAATGGCAATCAAAAGTTGGACATTGGAAAGTTAAGAAATTGCCATTACAATCTGATCAGTTTGGATTGCAGATTTTCACTGTAACTCGGTACATGTGAGATTAATAACAAACATAAAACTAAATTTAAACATAAACGATAAACTCTCTCTGAACCGACTGCCTTTACAAAAAGAGCATCTCCCTAAAACAAGTCACTTTCATTCGGACAAGGAACTGCAGACGCTGGAATCTTAAGCAAAGCACAAACTGCCGGAGGAACTCAGCAGGTCAGGCAGCATAGTGTCCCACAACAGGGGAACAAGCCCCTCATCCCAACTCGTCCGCTCCCGACCAAAATGCCCCATCTACGTTTGGCCCAAATCCCTGTAATCCTTTCCATTCCATGTTCTTGCATCTGTAGAGGGAATGGACAGTCAGCTGAAGAAGGTCGATTCCCTCCACAGATGCTGCCTGACCCGCTGAGTTCCTCCAGCACTTTGTTTTTCACCACGGGCGGCAGTGGCCAAAGGCAACGGTTCTAAGTGTGGACAACAGCTATACACACACACACAGACACGGACAGAGAGACACAGAGAGAGAGAGACAGAGACAGAGACAAAGGGAGAGAGATAGAGAGAACATAAACAAAGATACATGGAGTCAGAGACACACAGAGACAGAGACACACAGACATAGACATACAGAGACAGGGAGACGCAGACAGTGGCACAGGCACAGGGAGAGAGAGAGACAGAGAGACACACAAACAGAGACACAGACATAGACACAGAAACAGAAGCACACTGTGTAGGCACACACAGAGACAGGGAGTCAGAGACACACACACTGACAAATATAGAGCACATCCAGACACAGACATAGAGACAAACAGAAACATGCAGAGACAGAGACACGCTGCCATAGATACAGGGACATTGAGACACGGAGAGACACAGCACAGTGTACAGTACTGAGCTCTCGCTCAAGGGGGGGGGGGGGGGGGGGTCCCCACTCCGGGTACCCGGGAGTCGAGTGGCCGGAGATTCGGTGCGAGGCACGGTACCGGTGGAGCGCAGCGTGCGGGTGTCGAGGAGTGGTTACACCGGGCGGGAGACGGGGGGGAGATGGGGGTAGGGGTCGCCTCCTCCTCTCTCCACGGAGCCGGAGGGGATCCCGGGGAGCAGGTACCCGCTGCTGGCCGGCGGGACCAGCGAGTGGCCGCTCGATCACCACTTGCCCCGGGGGTGGCCTGGAGTGGAATAACGTGGTTCCCCCGCGGATCCCACTCGCCCCCCGGGCCGGGGGAGTGGAGGTACCGGGAGATGAAGAGGGGTAGCGGGGACGGGGGGGGGTAACACAGCCAGAGGCGCCGGGGAGGGGTTCCCGGTGGACGGGTGGGAAAGGGAGGGAGGGAGAGATGGAGGAGAGAGAAAGGGAGACCCAGTGGAGAGGGGGCTGGATACGGGAGGGAAGGGGCGGAGGCAGAGGGGAGAGGGGTGGGAGTTGGGGGAGAGGGAGAGGCGGGATGTGCAGGGAGGGAGGAACTGCAGATGCTGGTTTACACCGAAAATAGACACACAAAATGCTGGAGTAACTCAGCGGGACAGGCAGCGTCTCTGGAGAGAAGGGGTGGGTGACCCTCCCCTCCCCATTGCTTCTCTCCAGACCTCCTCGACACCCACCCCCCCTCCCCCTCCCCACCACACCCCTCTCTCTATCTCTCTCCCTTGCTCCATCATTTTGTGTCTATCATCTGAGAGACGGCGTGGCAGTCTCGGGAGGACGAGACACCTCTGGATAGAGGGAGCGCAGGTTGCAGGGGGAGGGGGTTAGGGGGAGAGAGGGGCGAGGTGTTCGGGAAGGGAGGGAGGGAGGAGGATGGGGGAGGTAGAGGGGGAGGGAGCGGGAGAGACGGGATGGGGATCTCGGGAGGTCGGACACCTGCAGAACGAGGGAGCACAGGTACCATGGAAGGTGGAGGGGGGAGTTCCAGTGGGATGGGAGAGGCGGGGACACGGGGAGAGGGTAGGAGCAGAGAGGTCCCGTGGTTGGGGAGGGGGGTAGAGGAGGCGATCGGGAGAGGCGTGAGCGGCCCCGATGGGGAGGGAAGGGGATGGAGACACGGGAAAAAGGGGGGGGGGGGGGTTCCGGGTATTTGGGGGTAGGGGAGAGAGAGTGAATAGACACTTGACAATAGGTGCAGGAGGAGGCCATTCGGCCCTTCGAGCCAGCACCGCCATTCATTGTGATCATGGCTGATCGTTCCCAATCAATAACCCGTGCCTGCCTTCTCCCCGTATCCCTTGATTCCACTAGCCCCTGGAGCTCTACCTAACTCTCTCTTAAATCCATCCAGTGATTTGGCCTCCACTGCGTTCCGAGGGAGAGAATTCCGCTGATTCACAACTCTCTGGGTGAAAACGTTTTTTCCTCATCTCGGTTCTAAATGGTCAACCCCTTATTCTTAAGTGAAGAGTGAGGGGTGAGTGAAGGGGTGAGGGAGGTGAGTGAAGGGGTGGGGGGGTGAGTGAAGGGGGGGGGGGGGGGGGGGGGGGGGGGGGGGGGGGGGGGGGGGGGGGGGGGGTTGAGTGAAGGGGTGAGTGATGGGGGGAGGGGGATACTGGGAGGGGGACGGAGATGGGACCCGCTCTCACCGGGAGCACCAGTTTTACGCGCGCCAGTGACGGCGGGGGTGAGGCGCAGCGCTTCGGGCCGAGCGGCCTCTCCTAGCCCCGCGGGGTTGGGGTGTGGGAGGGAGCGGAGCCACTCACCTGTCGGGTGAAGAGCAGGGCGGTGTCGAAGTGGTCGGGGTGGCGGTCGCTGTGCGGGTTGAAGCGGCGCTGCCAGGCGCAGAAGGAGCGCAGCGTGAGACCGGCGTTGCTGGATACGAGGGGACCGTCGCTGTCCGAGTCCAACACCAGCATCCTCACCACCACCACGTTGAGCAAGTTGTGGACACTCGGGTCCCGGTACACGCCGGCCACCACGGCCATCAGGGTGAGCAGGTAGTGCTGTAACCCTTGTCCGTACATCCGCGCCATCGAGCTGTCCGCCACCACCAGAGTCTCCAAATACCGCGCCTCCGACACGAACCTCTTGTGTCGACCGCTGGCACCGCTGCTGCTGCTGCCCCGGGGAACGGGCTCCGAGCCCGGCGGCTCTGGGCAGCCGCTCCGACGGAGCAGGTGAGGGCGGGACACCGTGTGGCCGGCGCCCTGTGGCTCCACTAGATAGTGGTGGCCGCCGGCGGAGAAAGAGCCTCTCATCCCCCCGCATAGACTGACCGCTGCCCGGGGAGCCCGGCCCGAGTAGAAGCAGCGGCGCAGCCCCCGGAACCTCCTCTCCTCCTCCTCTCCCTCTCCTCCTCCTCCTCCTCCTCCTCCTCCAACTCCACCTCCACCACCTCCTCCTCCTCCTCGCAGCCTCTCCACGCTGAAGCCCGGGGCCACGAAGCTCGAGTCCGGCACCAGGTCCAGGGTGAACGTCTGCCCGAAGGCGCTCAGGCGGTAGATGCGCCGGTCCGACGCGCCGGCCCGCTCCGGCCGCAAGTCCCGTCCGTTCAAGCGCACGGGTGTGACCCGGGCCAGGCACGGCCCCGGCGCGGCCAGCAGCGGCGCAGGGTGGCCGAGGAGGAACAGAGGGAGGGCGAACAGGGCTCCGAGGACCAAGGTCTTCTGACGATGCATCCCCGCCCGCTGGAGAGGCTGCAGACTGGACACTAGAGACCGCAGACTAAAGGCTGGAGACTAGAGGCTGGAGACTAGTCACGAAACTGGGGACTTGAGGGTCAAGACTAGAGGGTCTGGAGACGAGATTGGATACTAGAGGCTGGAGTCTAGAGGCTGGGGATTAGAGACTGAAGACTGGAGACTAGAGGCTGAGACTAGCTACTAGAGGACGAACACTGCAGACTTGATCTCAGCGCTATTCTTCCCTCCCCGGGGTGAGTGGGCTAGTGGTCGGCTCGGTACCGGCCAGTGACTCCGCCGTGCCGGCACCGCCTTTTATACTCTCGCCGCAGCCGCCTGTGTGGCCGTGCGCCGCGTTATTTTTACCCGACCCGCGCCCTGCGCTCGCCACCATCCCCGGAGCCGGACTTTGCGGCAAACTTTCCGCCAATCAGCGGCCCACCGACACGCCCCTCTCCCCACCCCTCTCTCCACCCCCCTCTCCCCACCCCTCACCTCCTCTCACCCTATCCCTCCCCTCTACCCTCCCCTCTCCCCACCCCTCCCATGACCCACCCTCCACTCTGTCCCCACCCTCCTCTTCTCCCCACTCCTCTCCCTTCCCATCCCCTGTCCCCATCCCTCCCCTCTACTCTCCCACCTCCCCCCTCCCCTCCTCTCCCCACCCCTCCTATCGCCTCCTCTCCCCTCTCCCATCATTGCCCCTCCCGCCATTAACGCTTAGGGCGCCGGGGAGGGACGGGGCAGACACACGGGTCGGTGTGGAGGGGACGCGCCCTATCCCGAGAGGGTTGCTCAGCACAGGCGGCCGTTCTTCCCGTTATCCACGTACTAGCCCACCGTCTTTCAGCCACCCCCTCCCCCAGCTACCCCCCCCCCATTTACCCGCTCCCCTTCCCCCCACCCAACCGCTCACTAACTCCCACCCCTCGTCCCCATTACCCCCTCCACTTCCCCACGCACCCCTCTCTTCTCCCCTCTCCACATCCCCTCTCCTGCCTCTCCGCCAGAACTATCTTCCCTTCTCCTCTCCCCTCCCAATCTTTCATGCCAACTATCCCCCCTCACAACCACCCCGTCCCCTCCCCAAATTACCCCAAATTACTCCCATCTGTCAATGACCCCCATCCCTCTCACACCCCCTCTCCCAACTTTTCTCTCCCCCCCCCCCTAAGGACGTCCGGGGTGGGAGGGGGGGCACAGAACCGTGCACCAGCCGGGAGCTCCGTCGCCCAGCCCAGCGGAGAGGTGACCCGGGACGGTGCGGGACGGGACGAGCCATCTCTCTCTTTCCACCCCCCGCTTGGGGCGGATCAGATGCGCTCCTGGTTCGCGTTCCTCCGGACTCGGGACGTCTCTAACCGCGGCCAGGTCGCTGCTTCAACACCGGGGGGTTTACAAGACACATAACAGATAGTGAATGTCAACCCGTGTAGGTTACAGGGTGAACTGACGGGCTACCAAGACCATTTGTGGCGTTCCCACTGTGGCCCCGCGTCCAACTCCCCGACAGCGGGCAGCAGCAACTCTCCCTGTATATCGGGAGAGGGGGTGGGGGGGTGGGGGAGGAGATGTGAGGGGAGCGGGGGGGAGGACAGGGGGGGAGGGGGGGGGGGGGGGGGGGGAGGGGAGGGAGG
Organism: Amblyraja radiata; assembly: GCF_010909765.2. Lineage (NCBI taxonomy): Eukaryota > Metazoa > Chordata > Chondrichthyes > Rajiformes > Rajidae > Amblyraja > Amblyraja radiata. Next base: position 21,764 of record NW_022630923.1, read on the forward strand.
TGAGGGGAGGGAAGGGAAGGAGAGGGAATAAGAGAGGGGAGGGGAGAGGGGGTGAGAGAGGGGAGGGTGATTTCCCCGGCACCCGGTCGCTCTCCCACGGCTGGTGGGAACAGAGAGCCTTGCTCCTGCAAACTGAAGAGCAATTATAAACACGCAAAACAGACCACTCCACACACTGCGAGGCGTCCAAGAAACACAGATACTTAAAAAAAATGTACTTAAAGCAAGGTGGATCCTTTATGAACCAACCTCCTGAACGAATTGTGTGTCTATCTCCTGAACGCTAAGAGTCGATAGTGTTTTATTGTCATAAGTCCCAGATAGACCAATGACATTCTTACTTGCAGCAGCACAACAGAATATGTGAGCATAGCACATTGTACACTGTAGACAATATAATAACGAGAAAACGGTTCCGTGTGTGTATATATATATGTATATATATATATATATATATATGCGTGTGTGTGTGTGTAGGGAAGAATGCTGATGCTGGACTCGAACTGCAGAAGGTAGACTCGAAATGCTGGAGTAACTCAACGGGACAGCAGCATCTCTGGAGAGAAGGATTGGGTGACATTTTGGGTCAAGACCATTCTTGAGTCTGAAGAAGTGTCTCGACTCCATATGTCACCCATTTCTTCGCTCCAGAGATGCTGCCTGTCCCGATGAGTTACAGCAGCATTTTATATATGTGTGTGTGTGTGTGTTTGTCTATGCGTGTATATGTATATATTTGTATATGCATGTGTATATATATATATATGCATACATATACACACGCACACATATGCACAAGTAAAAAACAAACAATGATAGTGCAATAATAACAATAATAGTCTAAGTAGTTTCGAGCTTATTTGAGGTTGTAGTGTTTAATAGTCTGATGGCTGTCGACTATTAGAGTGCTGGAGTAACTCAGCGGGACTGGCAGCATCTCTGGTGAAAAGGAATAGGTGACATTTCGGGTCGAGACCCTTCTTCAGACTGAATCCCTTTGTTTCTACAACTGAACGCTATGCCTCTCATTTATTTTGTCTTTTCAATATCCAGATCCCTCTAAGAGTAGACACAAGGAACCGCAGATGCTGGTTAATACACAAAAAGACACAAGGCGCTGGAGGAACTCAGCGGGCCAGACAGTTTCGGGTCGGGGCCCAACATCACGATAGCCCAACTTCGCCACGCGGTGGCGCCATTGGCCAATAATTCAGCAATGTTGGAATAATGAGGGCTTCAAATGCCACCTATAAAATAATCTTGTATTTATATATATTCAATATCCCATGTTCACCGTATAAATATTTTAATTTGCAAATCCCGAAGCTTCACCCATTCCTTCTCTCCAGAGATGCTGCCTGTTCCGCTGAGTTACTCCAGTATTTTGCAGAATCTGCAGTTCCTTCTTATACAGATTAAAACGTTTCATAATAGATATCTGTTGCAAATTGTTGTTATCAGGCATTTGGACCATTTTATCAACAACTAGAGAGCAGTCCTGAGCCAACTATCCACCTCATTGGAGACCCTCGGACTATCTTGAATCGGACTATACTGGACTTTATCTTGCACTAAACGTTATTCCCTTTATCATGTATCTGCACACTGTGGGTGGCATGTATAGTTTTTCCACTGACTGGGGAGCACACAACAACAACTTTTCTCTATACCTCGTCACACATGACAATAAACTGAACTAAACTAAACTATATCGTTGAAACAAACTCTCCATTAAATCACAAATTTGCTGCTTTAATACAGAAAGATTCCTCTTTTCCAGCTTTCCCCACCATACTCCATATTTGAAGAAGGACCCCTACACAAAAAGTCATCCGTCCATTCCCTTCACAGATGCTGCCTGACCCGCTAAGTTCCTCCAGCAATTTGTTTCTGTTTAAGTTTCCAGCATCTGCAGTCTCTTGCACTAGTGTCAAAGAGTCAAAGAGTCATACAGAACAGAAACAGGCCCTTCAGCCCAACTCGTCCATGTGGTGTTCCATGTTTGGCCCATATCTCTTTAACCCTTTCCTTTCCTCAAAGGTCCAAGTGTCTTTTAAATGCTGTGACAACGCCTGCCTCATCTACCTCCTCTGGCATATACACACCATATACACACCATATACACACCATATACACACCATATACATACCATATACACACCATATACATACCATATACACACCATATACACACCATATACACACCACTTTCCATGTGAAAAAGTTTCCCCTCAGCTTCCTATTAGAATCTTTCCCCTGACATGGTAAACCTATGGCGTCTAATTCATCATTCCTCTACACTGATAAAGAGACTCCCTGCAGTCACACTATCGATTACCCTCATGACTTTAAACACATCCATACGATCACTTCTCAGCCTCCTGCGCTCCAAGGAATGACGTCGTAGCCTGCAGATTGTCTCCAGAAACAATTTATTGTATATATATGGCAAAGTATTTGGGATGACACAGTACAGTATTTCTGTTGAAAGTGAAACTGTGAATGAATTGAACAAGGTTCCGATCAGAGACATGTAGATTGAGTTGCAGCGCCATTGCCGACTGCCAGGTGGCAGTGTTGGTCTATTTTTGCAAAAGCGATATGATATTGGAACAGAAATCTGACCTATTCGTCAAGAGTCAAGATATGTCCCAGATAGAACAACGGTATTCTTACTTGCAGCCGCACAACAGAATATGTAAACATAGTACCCTGTTCACTGCTGATCAGTACCTTAACCCTGTCAGTCATCCTTCCACTTCCTAACTTATTACTTCAGGTAACCGCCAATGATTTGCAATTTCAGAATTAAACATTTTAATTGGTCTGAAGAAGAGTCTCGACCTGAAATGTTATCTATCCATGTTCTCCAGAGATGTTGCCTGACCTGCTGTGTTATTGCAGCACTTTGTGTCCTCATCTGAAAGCAGCGTTTCAGGAGCAAGACAGTGCTCACATGTTTGGCATTAGTTGTAGAAACACTCAGAGTGTAGATGAAATGTCTGACAACAAGTTAATGGCTCCCTGATCTCAGTTTAGTTTAGTTTGGAGATATAGCGCAGAAACAGGCCCTTCAGCCCACCAAGTCTGCACCGAACAGCAATCCCTGCACATTAACGCTGCTCTTCTTACACTAGGGACATTTTTTTTACATTTACACCAAGCCAATGAACCTACCAACTTCTACGTCTTTGGAATGTGGGAGGAAACCGAAGATCTCAGAGAAAACCCACACAGGTCACAGGGAGAAGGTACAAACTCCGTACAGACAAGCACCCATAGTCAGGATGGAACCCGGATCTCAGTAGCTCTACCGACACCGTGCCGCCCTTAGTTTAGTTTAGTTTAGTTTATTATTGTCATGTGTGAAAAGGTTTTTGTTGCTTGCTATCCAGTCAGCGGAAATATTATACATAGTTACAATCAAGCCGCTCACAGTGTAAATAGAAGGGAATAACGTTTAGTGCAAGATAAAGTCCGCTTTAAGTCTGAGGACAAAAAACAGAATCAAAGTGTTTTTCCACCCTGGTCATTACTTCTTTTCTCTGCTCCCATTGGGCAGAAGATACAGACGTTTGAAACTGAGCACCATTAAATTCAGGAACAGTTTCTTCCCCTCTGTTATCAGACTTCTGTGGTCCTTCTACAAGCTAGGCCACTGTCCGATTCACCTCTACGCCATTGCGGATATTGGAATTTGTCTCGGGAACTGATGGTCTACAATGCTGAGAACTATAGTCTGCACTTTGTATATTTCCCTTTGCTCTACCTATTGTGCTCAGTTTGGCTTGATTATATTTATGTATAGTATTATCTGATTTGGTTACATTGTATGCAGAACCAAGCCTTTTACTATACACATGACAAAAATAAACTTAAAACCTAACATTGATTACTAATGAGCATACTGCAAAGGAGGGGAGTATCCAGATGTCAAGTGACAATGGGAATACAAGTACAATGGGAGTACAAACGCCATCCAAGACCGCAGGAAATTGTAGAGTGTTTTGGACGTAGCCCAGACAATCACACAAACCAACCTCCCTTCCATTGTCACTTCACTCTGCCTCAGCAAGGCCACCAGCATAATCAAGGACCAGTCTTGCCCATGTCACTCCTTCTTCTTACCTCTCCTATTAGGCAAAAGGCACAGAAGTTTGAAAATGCACAGCTCTAGATTCCAGGACAGTTTCTTCCCAGCTGTTATCAGGCAACTGAACCACCCTCTCACCAACCACTGAGCGGCCCTGATCTGCCATTTACCTCGTTGGAGTCCCTCAAACTATCTTTAATCGGACTTTACTGGACTTTATCCTGTATCTGTAAACTGTGGACGGCTTGAAAGTAATCATGCATAGCTTTTCGCTGACTCGATAACACGCAAGAAAAAAGCTTTTCACTGAGTGTACCTATACCTAACCTGACACGTGTCAACAATAAACTAAACGGAACAAAACTAAACTACAAGCCAGCACGAGATAAAATCAAATCAACTCAATTAATCTATTCCTTCAAAAAAGAGTTGAATGTATTTCTAGTTAACTATAATACTTAAGGACTTCGAAACAAGACAGAAAACATTATTTTTCAAATAGCATGCCTCAGCATCTAATGAGTTAAAATTTCAAGGACAGTGACCATTATGTAGGTAGGCTTGGTGTTGCTTTGCATAATCAGTAGTGTGATAAGGCCAGCTAACGTTGTTCCTTCACATGTTTGTGTTCACACTGTGGCCATTGTTGCTCTGAAAAGACCCATTTTGCCCCGACAAGATGGCCCTTGCAGTCCACGCTAGACAAAAATGCTGGAGAAACTCAGCGGGTGAGGCAGCATCTATGGAGCGAAGTTTCGGGTGACGTTTCGGGGTCGAGACCCTTCTTCACACTGATGTGGGGGTGGGGTGAGCGGGAGGGAGAAAGGAAGAGGCGGAGACAGTGGGCTGTGAGAGCTGGGAAGGGGAGGGGAAGGAGGGAGAAAGCAGGGACTACCTGAAATTGGAGAAGTCAATGTTCATAACGCTGGGGTGTAAACTGCCCAAGCGAAATATGAGGTGCTGCTCCTCCGATTTGCAGTGGGACTCACTCTGGCCATGGAGGAGGCCCAGGACAGGAAGGTCGGATATGGAATGGGAGGGGGAGTTGAAGTGCTGAGCCACCGGGAGATCGGGTTGGTTAACGCGGACTGTGCGGAGGTGTTGGGCGAAGCGATCGCCAAACCTGCGCTTGGTCCCACTGATTGGCAGCATCTGCAGTACTTTCTTATGCTTTTTAGTTTAGTTTAGTTTAAGATACAGCATGGAAACAGACCTTTCGGCCCACCGAGACCACCCCGACCATTGATCACCCGTTCAAACGTGTTCCATGCCAGCCCTCCCTTCTCCCCTCTCCCATCAGGCACGAGGTACAGAAGTACACATCCACACTCACTCCCATTAACTCCATACACACAAAGGACAATCTTACAGAGCCCAATGAACCTACAAACCCATACAAGTTTGGGATATGGGTGGAAACTGGAGCACCCAGTGGAAATCCATATGGTAACAGGGAGAACTGGGAAACGTGCAAACTCCACACAGACAGCAATCAAGGCCAGGATTGCACCCAGGTCTTTGACTATCAGGCAGCAGCTCTACCAGCTGCACCACTGATCCCTGCTTTACTGTGTACATAAATAGCTATAGTGAAATGGTCCTGTATTGCTTTGATACCAACCCAATAATTTAACCAGCAATTTATTTCAATTAAAATGCCCATGGGTCCACAAATCTGCACAGCTTTGGTATGTCGGAGGACCCGGATTAAACCCACACAGGGAGAATATGGAAACTCCACACAGACAGCACCCGAGGTCAGGATCGAACTTGTGTCTGTGGACACTGTAAGGCAGCAGCTCTGTGCCAGAGTTAGAGAGGGGGTTTGTGAACTGTGCCACTGTGATAGTGAGAGAACTGCAATGTATTTCCATGTAGAATTTAGGAGGGCAATTTGATCTTTGTGCTACAGGTTAGAGATAGAGATAGTTAGAGATATAGCATAGAAACTGGCCCCTCGGACCACCGAGTCCACACTGTGCACTAGCTCTATCCAACACACTAGGGATAATTTGCAGAAGCCAATTGACGTTTAGTTTAGTTTAGAGATACAGCGCGGAAACAGGCCCTTCGGCCCACCGGGTCCATGCCGACCAGCGATCCCCGCACATTAACACTATCCTACACCCACTAGGTACAATTTTTACATTTACCAAGCCAATTAACCTACAAACCTGTACGTCTTTGGAGTGTGGGAGGAAACCGAAGATCTCAGAGAAAACCCAAGCAGGTCACGGGGAGAACGTGCATACTCCGTATAGACAGCGCCCGTAGTTGGGATCGAACCCGGGTCTCCGGCGCTGCATTCGCTGTAAGGCAGCAACTCTACCGCTGCGCCACCGTGAGCGACCTACAAAGCTGCATGTCTTTGGAGTGTGGGAGGAGACCGGAGCAACTGGAGAAAACCTGGGCGGTCACGGCAAGAACGTGCAAACTCCGCACAGACAGCACACGTGGTCAGGATCAAACCCCCGGTATCTGGCAAAATAAATAAGAGGGCAGAGCTTAAACATGAGAGGGGCAACTTCTATCAGAGATGTGCAGGGTCAGCTTTTTAACACAGAGAGCGGTCGGGGCCTGGAATGCACTGCCAGGGGTGGTGGTGGAGGCAGATACAACAGTGGCATTTAAGAAGCTTTTAGATAGGCACATGGATGTGCCTATCTAATGGAGGGAATGGAGATATATGGATCAAAAGCAGGCAGGGGAGATTAGTATAACTTGGCATCATGTTGGCCTGGAAACAACGGGCTGGTTCCTGTGCTGCACTATTCTATGTCCTATATTTTTTAAGATAGTAAGAGAATTGATGGATATGAAGTTAGGTCCAAGAGAAATGGTGTTCGGGTCAAAGAAGTGTCAGGGTTTTGCTGAATGGAAAAACAGTTCGGAGAGGTTAAATGTCTCTGCATCTTCTATAATTGATGTACCTATGCAATGCAAATTTATGGGATATAGGCAATAGACAATAGGTGCTGGAGTAGGCCATTCGGCCCTTCGAGCCAGCACCGCCATTCAATGTGATCATAGCTGATCATCCCCAATCAGTACCCCGTTCCTGCATTCTCCCCATATCCCCCGACTCCGTTATTTTTAAGAGCCCTATCTAGCTCTCTCTTGCAAGCATCCAGATAACCCGCCTCCACTGCCCTCTGAGGCAGAGAATTCCCCAGACTCACAACTCTCAGTGAGAAAAAAGTGTTTCCTCGTCTCCATTCTAAATGGTTTACTCCTTATTCTTAAACTGTGGCCCCTGGTTCTGCACTCCCCCAACATCGGGAATATGTTTCCTGCCTCTAGCGTGTCTAAGCCCTAAACAATCTTTCCATGCGCAGGTTAGCCGCTCCATTTCCTACAGTACACGGGGACAGCAGTTAGAGTCACAAGGAACTGCAGATGCTGTAATCATGAGAAAAACACAAAGTGCTGGAGGAACTCAGCGGGTCAGGCAGCGACTGTGGAGGGGAATGGACAGACAGACGACTTCCGGGTTGCGACCCTTTCTTCAGACTTATGGAGAAAGCTGGAAAAGAGAGGTGGGGCAGGGAAAAGCTCGGGCAAGTGATAGGTGGATAAAGGTGAGATGAGTGGAGTAAGTGCCAAAGGCTGGAGGTGAAAAGGAGACAAAAGGTTGTAATATAAGGAGAGGATGAATGAAATGTAAAGCAGGAGGGAAGGGGACGTTGAGGGGATACAGGTGGCATGGGGGAGGGGGGGGGGGGAATGATAGCAGAGGAAATGGTGTTCGGGTCAAATATGTGAAGAGAAAATGATTAGCTAAGATATGTGAAGAGAAAAAGATTAGTTAAAGATATGTGAAGAGAAAAAGATTAGTTAAAACAAATGTAGGTCCCTTGCAGTCAGAAACAGGTGAATTGATCATGGGGAACAAGGACATGGCAGACCAATTGAAAAACTACTTTGGTCCTGTCTTCACTAAGGAAGACATAAATAATCTGCCGGAAATAGCAGGGGACCGGGGGTCAAATGAGATGGAGGAACTGAGTGAAATTCAGGTTAACTGGGAAGTGGTGTTAGGTAAATTGAATGGATTAAAGGCCGATAAATCCCCAGGACCAGATAGGCTGCATCCCAGAGTACTTAAGGAAGTAGCCCCAGAAATAGTGTATGCATTAGTGATAATTTTTCAAAACTCTTTAGATTCTGGTGTAGTTCCTGAGGATTGGAGGGTAGCTAATGTAACCCCACTTTTTAAAAAGGGAGGGAGAGAGAAAACGGGGAATTACAGACCAGTTAGTCTAACGTCGGTAGTGGGGAAACTGCTAGAACCAGTTATTAAAGATGGGATAGCAGCACATTTGGAAAGTGGTGAAATCATTGGACAAAGTCAGCATGGATTTATGAAAGGTAAATCATGTCTGACGAATCTTATAGAATATTTCAAGGATGTAACTAGTAGAGTGGATAAGGGAGAACCAGAGGATGTGTTATATCTGGACTTTCAGAAGGCTTTCGACAAGGTCCCACATAAGAGATTAGTATACAAACTTAAAGCACACGGTATTGGGGGTTCAGTATTGATGTGGATAGAGAACTGGCTGGCAGACAGGAAGCAAAGAGTAGGAGTAAACGGGTCCTTTTCACAATGGCAGGCAGTGACTAATGGGGTACCGCAAGGCTCAGTGCTGGGATCCCAGCTATTTACGATATATATTAATGATTTGGATGAGGGAATTGAATGAAACATCTCCAAATATGCGGATGACACAAAGCTGGGGGGCAGTGTTAGCTGTGTGGAGGATGCTAGGAGGCTGCAAGGTGACTTGGATAGGCTGGGTGAGTGGGCAAATGCATGGCAGATGCAGTATAATGTGGATAAATGTGAGGTTATCCACTTTGGTGGCAAAAACAGGAAAGTAGACTTTTATCTGAATGGTGGCCGATTAGGAAAGGGGGAGATGCAACGAGACTTGGGTGTCATGGTACACCAGTCATTAAAAGTAGGCATGCAGGTGCAGCAGGCAGTGAAGAAGGCGAATGATATGTTAGCATTCATAGCAAAAGGATTTGAGTATAGGAGCAGGGAGGTTCTACTGCAGTTGTACAGGGTCTTGGTGAAACCACACCTGGAGTATTGCGTACAGTTTTGGTCTCCTAATCTGAGGAAGGACATTCTTGCCATAGAGGGAGTACATAGAAGGTTCACCAGACTGATTCCTGGGATGTCAGGACTTTCATATGAAGAAAGACTGGATAGACTCGGGTTGTACTCGCTAGAATTTAGAAGATTGAGGGGGGATCTTATAGAAACTTACAAAATTCTTAAGGGGTTGGACAGGCTAGATGCAGGAAGATTGTTCCCGATGTCGGGGAAGTCCAGGACAAGGGGTCACAGTTTAAGGATAAGGGGGAAATCTTTTAGGACCGAGATGAGGAAAACATTTTTCACACAGAGAGTGGTGAATCTCTGAAATTCTCTGCCACAAAAGGTAGTTGAGGCCAGTTCATTGGCTATATTTAAGAGGGAGTTAGATGTGGCCCTTGTGGCTAAAGGGATCAGGGGGTATGGAGAGAAGGCAGGTACAGGATACTGAGTTGGACGATCAGCCATGATCATATTGAATGGCGGTGCAGGCTCGAAGGGCCGAATGGCCTACTCCTGCACCTATTTTCTATGTTTCTATGAAACATCTTTTGTCCATTCCCTCTACAGATTCTGCCTGACCCATTGAGCCACTAAGTTACTCCAGCACTTTGTGTTTTGCAAATGGTCACAATTGTGGGGTTGCAAAGTGGTTTGGGATGGCGCAAAACATCCTTCCTTGACCTTGTAACCTAGTAACCTTGACCGACCCTTTGCCTCCACAGATGCAGCTCGACCCGTTGAGTTCCTCCAGCAGACAGTTGCTGTACTCCTAATGCCAGCAGCAACTGCAGTTGAAATGAGCCGGCGTGGCCGCTAGGTGGGAGTGCCGAGCCTTGTACAGATCCCTGCCCAGATCCTGAGCCAAACCTCCTGAGAAGGTGAATGGTTCAATGAATGATGAATGAATGAATGAATGAATAAATGAATGAATGAATGCGGGAGGCAGGTATGCTCCACAAAGCTCTGGGATCGGGAATTTTAAACACAAAAACATTTTAGAATCCACTCCTTATTTTGTTGGAGGTCAAAGAGCGCTGACTTGGGGAGCTGCCCACACAGCGGGTGTTAGATTGGGATTGGAAGAATGTTGGTTTACAAGAAAAAAGACACCAAGTGCGGGAGTAACTCAACGGCTCAGGCAGCATCTGTGGAGAACATGGATAGGTAACCATTCGCACCGGGATCCTGTTTCGAGTCTGGGGAAGGGTCTCGACCCGAAACATCTCCTCTCCATGTTATTCAGAGATGCTGCCCGACCCATTGAGTTACTCCAGGAGGGATGATAATGCTTAGGTTCATTTAGAGGAAACTGAGTGGCTACAAGTCAGGAAGACTACGTTCACCTGGGTCCAGTATTAGTTGATTACTGTCAGGTGTACCAAGATGCAGTGGACCCAGCCAACCCATACAGATATGTGTAGGAAGGAACGGCAGATGCTGGTTTACACCGAAGATAGACGCAAAATGCTGGAGTGACTCGGCGGGTCAGGCAGCATCTCTGGAGAGAAGGAATAGGTGACGTTTCGGGTCGAGACCCT
>NW_022630923.1:37500-42414 GCF_010909765.2 Amblyraja radiata
ACTGATCCCGGTAATCGAATTATCGATCCAAATATTCGAGTTATCGATCCAAATATTCCAGTTATCGATCTCAATAATGAAGTTATCGATCCGAACGAATGGGTTGCTGATCGAGGTAATCGAGTTATCGATCCCAAGAATCGAGTTATCGATCCCAATAATCGAGTTATCGATCCCACTGACCCCCAGAGCTAGCGTGGATCTGTCTCCTCTGAACAGCGACGCCGTGGATCCCGCATCTTCCCGCGGTTGAACACCAGGCAAAGGTTCCCCCCGTTAACCCTTTGCCCGCCGCAGTGCCATTCCGCAGAGTGACAGAGTACAGGTGTCAGAGGTTATGGGGAGAAGGCAAGGGATCCTCAGCAGGGAAGCCTCCCCCGGCGATGCTTCGATGCGTTATTCAAAGCGGCCTTTCTGCCCTGGGACCGTTCGCCTATCCCTTCCTGCAGCGCTGAAGCCAAGTCACCGTCTCCCACTGATCATCTAACGACGCCCCCCCCCCCCCCCCCCCACCCAGAGACCATAGCCTCAGAATAAAGGGACGTACCTTTAGAAAGATGAGGAGGAGTATCTTTGGTCAAAGGGTGGTGAATCTGTGGAATTCATTGTGGAGGCCATGTCAATGGATATTTTTAAGGCAGAGATTGGCAGGTTCTTGTTTAGCAATAGAGCCAGGGGCAATGGGGAGAAGGCAGGAGAATGGAGTTGAGTGGGAAAGATAGACCAGCCATGATTGAATGGCGGTGCAGACTTGATGGGCCGAATGGCCTAATTCTCCTAGAACTTATGAACTCCCATACGTTCATTGCTCCGGGCAACATTTCACTTGCCCTTCCTATCCCTATCCCTACTTGACACTAAATCTGTGTTTTGCGGTCAATTCTGCTTCTTAAGTGAGCCACATCCATACAGATTGTTGCATTTTGCACCTGTCAGTATCTGTATCCAGAGGACTTGGCACTCAGCAATGAAATACCACACTGCCGGGCATGGAGATTCCCTCCCCACCAGTTCACAGGGATCCCCTGAGCCCTCCAGCCAAAACATCGTCAATGGGGCCGAGCAGTCATGCAGCGTGCAATCAGGCCATTCGGCCCAACCTGCTGATGCCGACCAACATGCCCCAATCTACAGAGTTGGATACTGAGTTGGATGATCATATTGAATGGTGGTGCAGGCTCGAAGGGCCGAATGGCCTACTCCTGCACCTATTTTCTCTGTTTCTATGTATCTATGTCCACTAGTCCCACCTGCCTGCATTTGGCCCACTAAACCTGTCCTATCCACGTATCTGCCTAAATGTTTTGATAGTGCTTGCACACATTGAAGAATTACATTGAAGATTTTTTTGGATAACAAACCAAGACGTAGATAGCTACTCTTTAAAAATTTGAAACATTTTTCAGAGCATGGAGTAACAAAAATAAAGTAGAAGTTGAAAAATTACGATCAAAGTTTCAAATGTGAAACATATGAATATTTTACTTTTTAATCATTTAAGGATTAAAATAAATATATATCTGGGGAAATACCTATAGGATCACGTCAGTCGTGAATTGTGGGTGAGTGTACTATTAAAAAAAAAAGTAGTTGAAGAGGCGAACATTGTTATGGTATTCGCACAGTGGGAATTGTTCAGAAAACACTGAAGTTTAGTTTGGAGATACAGCATGGGAACAGGCCCTGCGGCACACCGAGTCCATGCGGTCAGCGATCACTACACACTAACACTATCCCACACACACTAGGGACAATTTACAATTTTACCAAGGGCCAACTAACCTGCAAACCTGTATGTCTTTTGAGTGTGGGAGTATAGGATAGTCAAAAATAAGCTTTGTGGCTTCAGCCTATTCCTTTTTCGGTCATTGATTATGTGAACGTTGTGTGAAATGGATACAGTGTTGGTTCAACTTCACACAGATTGTAACGTTTTGTTCTTTTTTAATGTATGACCGAAATAAGCTATTCATTCATTCATTCATTCATTCATTCATTCATTCATTCATTCATTCATTCATTCATTCATTCAAACCGGGGACCCTGGAGAAAGCCCAAGCCAGTCATGGGGAGAACGTACAAATTCCATACAGACAGCACGAGGTCAGAAACGAACCAGGCGCTGTAAGGCAGCAAATCTACCACTGCACCACTGTACCACCCTGAAATCTCCTAAGGATCTGCAAGAATCATGTTGTAATTATTTAATATATAGATAATAATGTTTAGAATAATATCACCTGGATGCCATATCAAACCCGTCACAGACCCAACTTTATTAGATATGCATTGTTTGGGACCTGGGAAGGCTGGTATGAGCAATAAATGACAGTATTTTAAAAAAAAGACATCAAGTGCTGGAGTAACTCAGCAGGTCAAGCAGCATTTATGGAGAATATGGATAAGTGATGTTTCAGGTCAGGACCCTTCTTCAATCTCAACATAACAATATAAAATCTGTTTTATCCATCCTTGTTTCATTATATTGTCATCCAGGTGTATTTCTTAATCAGGGATTGGCTTTATGTACAGCAATGATCTTCCTCATCTATATGCAAAATATCACTGTATCTTTGGTACACATGACAATACATGAACCATTGAACAATTTTCTATCAATCTGTGTGACAATTTTACTTTTAAGTGATAAAAACTAGTGCTCATTTAATGAAGGTTGAATGCCAACAAAATGACACTCAAGAGTTTTGTAAAACCTGCCAATGTCTTTATAATACATTTTCTTTTAAAGCTTCCCATACCATGGACCCTTCACCCAAAGGAGAACACGAGGGGAAAAAGAACAGTAGATCCAAGAGATTTGCATCAATCCCCCGCTTTGTGGAGACTTTGGTGGTCGCTGATGAATCAATGGCCAACTTCCACGGTGACGACCTCAAGCACTATGTCCTAATGTTGATGGCAGTGGCTGCCCGGTTGTACAAACACCCCAGCATCCTCAACCCCATCAGCATCGTGGTGGTCAAGCTTATGGTCATTAACCACGAGGAGAAGGGCCCGAAGATCTCCAGCAACGCTGCGCTCACACTCAGGAACTTCTGTGCTTGGCAGAAGAAGTTTAACAAGGCCAATGATAAGCATCCAGAGTACTACGACACTGCAGTACTCTTCACTAAACAGGTACGTCGTGTGTCTTTCATGTGTTGTTTCATGTTAGCATCCACAAGGAGCAGGAAAAAAAATCAGTTTCCAATGTTGTGAATTTTTTATTTTCCATCAGGTCTATGTTAATGTTTGCTGTTGTCATATGTACTGAGGTACAGTGAAACGTTTTATTTTGCATGGCATCCAATTAGATCAGATAATACTCTATAAATACAATCAAGTCAATTCAAGTGCAATAGGCAGAGCAAAGGGGAAGATACAGAGTGTAGAATATAGTTCTCAGCATTGTAGCGCATCAGTTCCAGAGACAAAGTCTAATGTTCGCAATGGGGTCTATGTGAATCAGGCAGTAGTCTAGCTTATGGCAAGACTGTTCAGAAACCTGATAACCAGAGGAGAAGAAGCTGTGGTGGTGTACGCTTTCACGCCTCTGTACCTTCTGCCCAATGGGAGCTGGGAGAAGAAGGAATAATTGGGGTGGGACAGGTCTTTGATGATATTGGCTGAGGCAGTGACTGCGATAGATCCCCTCGATGGAAGGGAGGTCAGAGCCGATGATGGACTGGGCAGTGTTTGCTACTTTTTCTATGTATAGGTGGCTGGCAATGTTAGGGTATTCGCACAAGTCTTCAATGTAGTCTCTAATGACCCCACTTTGTTCTCTCAGCGACCCCCCCCCATGTCGGGCTCCTCTTTATTCTTGTAATCTGTTATTCTGTAAACAGGTAGGAGTGTGATCTGGATGCTTTGTTGCAACATACATCAAATAATGGCGACGATACACTAATGTCCAATAAATTATGCATCGTGGCTCTTCCTATAAGAGAAAAAATAGTTTTCGCACTCACTTTAGGCGACACGTTTTGTTTATTCTCTCACACTGGATGTTACTGTCAAGGCCGGCATTCATTAGCGACCTCTAACTGCTACCACTCCGAAGTCGGCCAGCAGGTGATGGTGAGTCCGCAGGCTCCGCGACTGGAGCCCCAGGTCGATTCCGGTCGGAGGCCGCCGGCTCCACAATGTTAGGCCCAATGACAACGGAGACTCGACAAGGAAAAAGTCGGGTCCCCATACAGGATAGAGATTAAAAAGTTTCCACTCCCTCCCCCCCCCCCCCCCCCCCCCCTCCCCCCCACATATACACAGCTAAAAATAATATAAAAACTAAAACCAAGACATCCACTTAACAGGACAAAAAGAAAAAAAAGACAGACTGACTGCAGAGGCCGCTCCATCATGAGGTCTATTTGGGTTTATCTTCGGTGTAAACCAGAATCTGCAGTTCCTTCCTACACATCTTGGCCATGAGCTGAACTTAAATGGACTTGAATTGGCATCCCCGACACATATGCAGGCTCATGCATATTTGTTTTTGTATGTCAGAAATTAAAATGCCTGAGCAGGTCCATTTCTAGATCACTGGAGCACTGACCCTGAAGTCTCTGCCCACTCCCCATTTCAACAGCTTATGTGTTTTGCCCGATTAACCATTAACTCCTCGTGTCTCCTTGTGTTCCCAGAATAGTTTATCTTTGACGGTTTGCTTATTAATGAGGCGTGTTTAGTTTGGATACAGACTCAATGAAACGTATACCAGGCCAGGTCCAAATACCCAATGCTCATCCGGGGCTTTAGTTTAATTAGATTCAGTCTGCTAATGTTTCAACATGGAAACGTGGGCCTGTGTGAAGTGGTCCATCCAACTGCAAAGAAACAAGATTGATCATTCTTTCCGCTGGATCACACAAAATTAATTGTAATCATGAGAAAAAAAACAACATTCCTTTC
>NW_022630924.1:0-20000 GCF_010909765.2 Amblyraja radiata
TCGTAGGTTATTGAAGTCCTGTGGTGCTCGTTTATCAGAGAACCTTCTATCAGGAGCTCCGACGGAAGATACGCAGCAGGTGAGTTGAGTTGAGTGTAGTTTATAGTCCCGTGTAACGGGCGAGGTACAGCTTTCTTGTTGCGGGATCTCCAGTCAGCGGGAAGACTGGACATGATTACAATCCAGCCGTCCGTCCACAGTGTACAGATACAGGATAAAGGGAATAACGTTTAGTGCAAGGTCAAGCCCGATTAAAGATAGTCCGAGGGTCTCCAATGAGGTGGATGGGAGTTTAGGACCGCTCTCTAGTTGGTGAGAGGACGGTTCAGTTACATAGAAACATATAAACATAGGTGCAGGAGTAGAGGCCATTCGGCCCTTCGAGCCTGCACCGCCATTCAATATGACCATGGCTGATCATCCAACTCAGTATCCTGTACCTGCCTTCTCTCCATACCCCCTGATCCCTTTAGCCACAAGGGCCACATCTAACTCCCTCTTAAATATAGCCAATGAACTGGCCTCAACTACATTCTGTGGCAGAGAATTCCAGAGATTCACCACTCTCTGTGTGAAAAATGTTTTACTCATCTCGGTCCTAAAAGGCCCTTATCCTTAAACTGTGACCCTTTGTTCTGGACTTCCCCAACATCGGGAACAATCTTCCTGCATCTAGCCTGTTCAACCCCTTAAGAATTTTGTACGTTTCTATAAGATCCCCCCTCCAACTTCTAAATTCTAGCGAGTACAAGCCGAGTCTATCCAGTCTTTCTTCATATGAAAGTCCTGTCATCCCAGGAATCAGTCTGGGGAACCTTATAACCATATAACCATATAACAATTACAGCACGGAAACAGGCCATCTCGGCCCTACAAGTCCGTGCCGAACACTTTTTTCCCTTAGTCCCACCTGCCTGCACTCATACCATAACCCTCCATTCCCTTCTCATCCATATGCCTATCCAATTTATTTTTAAATGATACCAACGAACCTGCCGCCACCACTTCCACTGGAAGCTCATTCCACACAGCTACCACTCTCCGAGTAAAGAAGTTCCCCCTCATGTTACCCCTAAACTTCTGTCCCTTAATTCTGAAGTCATGTCCTCTTGTTTGAATCTTCCCTATTCTCAAAGGGAAAAGCTTGATCACATCAACTCTGTCTATCCCTCTCATCATTTTAAAGACCTCTATCAGATCCCCCCTTAACCTTCTGCGCTCCAGAGAATAAAGACCTAACTTATTCAACCTATCTCTGTAACTTAGTTGTTGAAACCCAGGCAACATTCTAGTAAATCTCCTCTGTACTCTCTCTATTTTGTTGACATCGTTCCTATAATTGGGCGACCAAAATTGTACACCATACTCCAGATTTGGTCTCACCAATGCCTTGTACAATTTTAACATTACATCCCAGCTTCTATACTCAATGCTCTGATTTATAAAGGCTAGCATACCAAAAGCTTTCTTTACCACCCTATCTATATGAGATTCCACCTTCAAGGAACTATGCACGGTTATTCCCAGATCCCTCTGTTCAACTGTATTCTTCAATTCCCTACCATTTATCATGTACGTCCTATT
This sequence comes from Amblyraja radiata, assembly GCF_010909765.2. Lineage (NCBI taxonomy): Eukaryota > Metazoa > Chordata > Chondrichthyes > Rajiformes > Rajidae > Amblyraja > Amblyraja radiata. Next base: position 1,585 of record NW_022630924.1, read on the forward strand.
TTGATTTGTCCTGCCAAGGTGTAACACCTCACATTTATCAGCATTAAACTCCATCTGCCATCTTTCAGCCCATTTTTCCAAATGGCCTAAATCACTCTGTAGACTTAGGAAATCCTCTTCATTATCCACAACACCCCTTATCTTGGTATCATCTGCATACTTACTAATCCAATTTACCACCCCTTCATCCTGATCATTGATGTACATGACAAACAACAAAGGACCCAACACAGACCCCTGAGGCACCCCACTAGTCACCTGCCTCCAACCCGACAAACAGCCATCCACCATTACCCTCTGGCTTCTCCCATTCAGCCACTGCTGAATCCATCTTGCTATTCCTGCATTTATACCCAACAGTTTAACCTTCTTAACCAACCTTCCATGAGGAACCTTGTCAAAGGCCTTACTAAAGTCCATATAGACAACATCCACTGCTTTACCCTCATCAATTTCCCTAGTAACCTCTTCAAAAAATTCAAGAAGATTAGTCAAACATGACCTTCCAGGCACAAATCCATGTTGACTGTTCCTAATCAGACCCTGTTTATCCAGATGCTTATATATATTATCTCTAAGTATCTTTCCATTAATTTGCCCACCACTGAAGTCAAACTAACAGGTCTATAATTGCTAGGTTTACTCTTAGAACCCTTTTTAAACAATGGAACAACATGCGCAGTACGCCAATCCTCGGGGACTATTCCCGTTTCTAATGACATTTGAAATATTTCTGTCATAGCCCCGGCTATTTCTACACTAACTTCCCTCAATGTCCTAGGGAATATCCTGTCAGGACCTGGAGACTTATCCACTTTTATATTTTTCAAAAGTGTCAGTACTTCTTTTACTTTGAAACTCATAGTATCCATAACTACTCTACTCGTTTCCCTTACCTCACATAATTCAATATCCTTCTCCTTGGTGAATACCGAAGAAAAGAAATTGTTCAATATCTCCCCCATCTCTTTTGGCTCTGCAGATAGCTGCCCACTCTGTTTCTCCAATGGACCAATTTTATCCCTCGTTATCCTTTTGCTATTAATATAGCTGTAGAAACCCTTTGGATTTACTTTCACCTTACTTGCCAAAGCAACCTCATATTTTCTTTTAGCTTTTCTAATTTCTTTCTTAAGATTCTTTTTACATTCCTTATACTCCACAAGCACCTCATTTACTTCATGCTGCCTATAATTATTGTAGATCTCCTCTTTTTCCGAACAAGATGTCCAATTTCCCTTGAAAACCTAGGGCTCTTTCCAATTTTTACGGTTTCCTTTCAACCGAACAGGAACATAAAGATTCTGTACTCTTAAAATTTCCCCTTTAAATGTCCACCATTTCTCTTCTACATCTTTCCCATAAAACAAAATGTCCCAGTCCACTCCTTTCAAATCATCTCGCATCTCATCAAAGTTAGCCTTTCTCCAATCAAAAATCTCAACCCTAGGTCCAGTTCTGACCTTCTCCACAATTATATTGAAACTAATGGTATTGTGATCACTGGACCCGAAGTGCTCCCCAACGCATACCTCCGCCACCTGTCCCGTCTCATTTCCTAACAGGAGGTCCAGCACTGCCCCTCCTCTAGTAGGTACCTCTATGTATTGCTGCAAAAAACTATCCTGCACACATTTTACAAACTCCAAACCATCCAGCCCATTTACAGAATGTGTTTCCCAGTCTATGTGTGGAAAGTTGAAATCTCCCACAATCACTACCTTGTGCTTACTACTAATATCTGCAATCTCCTTACATATTTGCTCTTCCAATTCTCGCTCCCCATTTGGCGGTCTATAATACACCCCTATAAGTGTTGCTACCCCTTTCCCATTTCTCAGTTCCACCCAAATAGCCTCCCTAGACGAGCCCTCTAATCTATCCTGCCAAAGCACTGCTGTAATATCTTCCCTGATAAGCAATGCAACACCTCCACCTCTTGCCCCTCCAATTCTATCACACCTGAAGCAACAAAATCCTGGAATATTTAGTTTCCAATCACAGCCCTCCTGCAACCATGTTTCACTGATCGTCACAACATCATACTTCCAGGTGTCTGTCCAGACTCTAAGCTCATCCACCTTTCTTACAATGCTCCTAGCATTAAAATATGCACATTTAAGAAACCCCCCGTCTCTTCTTCTCTGTTTATTTCGTTTTTTTTCTTTCTCCTCTTGTGTCCGAGTGCTTCCCTTTTCTGCTTCCTGCCTCCCATTCTTGAATTGAATTGAATTGAATCCTTTATTTGTCATTCAGACCTTTCGGTCTGAACGAAATGCTGTTGCCTGTGTTATTCTCCCCGTGACCTGCCTGGGGTTACTCCGAGGTCTTCGGTTTCCTCCCACACTCCAAAGACGTACAGGTTTGTAGGTTAATTGGCTTGGTAAATGTAACAATTCCCCCTGGTGTGTGTAGGATGGTGTTAATATGTGGGGATCGCTGGTCGGCGCGGACCCGGTGTATCTCCAAACTAAATAAGCTTAAGTTTCCTGACTTAAAATTAAATATAGCATGGTGCTACACGTCCATATAAGTCACGTGCTGTATTAAATGAATAAGATCTTTTACATTTTATTTTGTATTTCCAAATATAAACTATATTCTGAGTTCTATATGAGAGTTCTGTCTACTAGCTTTCTCTATTTGAGTCCCTCGCCCCAACCATTCTAGTTTAAAGTTTCCCCAGTGACCTTTGCAAGTTTCCCCGCCAGGATATTGGTCCCCCTCGGGTTGAAGTGCAGCCCATCCTTTCTGTACAGGTCCCACCTTCCCCAAAAGAAGTCCCAATGATCCAGAAACTTGAATCCCTGCCCTCTGCACCAGTCTTTCAGCCACGCATTTATCCTCCACCTCGCTGCATTCCTACTCTCACTATCGCGTGGTACAGGCAGTAATCCTGAGATTGTTACCTTTTTGGTCCTTTTCCTTAACTCTCCTCCCAACTCCCTAAATCCTCCCTTCAGGACCTCTTCACTTTTTTTACCTATGTCATTTGTACCAATATGTACCACGACCTCAGGCTCCTCTCCCTCTGATTTCAGGATATCTTGGATGCGTTGAGACACGTCCGAGACCTTGGCACCAGGGAGGCAGACCACCATCCTGGTCTCCCGACTGCGTCCACAGAAACGCCTATCCGACCTCCTAACAATAGAGTCCCCAATTACTATTGCCCTCTTCTTTTTTTCCCTACCTTTCGGAGCAACAGGGCCGGTCTCTGTGCTGGAGGCCCGTCCGCTGCTGCTACCCCCGGGTAGGCTGTCACCCCCATCCGTACTCAAACAGGAGTACTTATTTGCAAGGTGTACCGACATTGCAGTACTCCCTCGTTCCTGCCTCTGCCCCTTGCCCTTCCTTAGCGTGACCCACATGTCTCTCTCCCGTGGTTTTGGAGTGACCACCTCCCTATAACTCCCCTCTATGACCTCGTCACTCTCCCTGACCAGACAGAGGTCATCGAGCTGCTGCTCCAGGAACCTAATACGGTCCCTTAGGAGCCCCATCTCTCTGCACCTGGTGCAGATGTGGACGTCTGGAGGGCCATCCGACACCATGACCTCCCACATCTGACATCCAGAACAGTACACTGCTCTGGCTGTCATTCTCCCGCCTTACCCTGGATCCGATTCCAGTATAATACAATAGAAACTGCTGGGAGAAATCAGCAGGTATCTGACACAAACAGCTGCTCATTCTTGCCCTTTAAACTGCACCTTTATTATATAAACAAAAAGCACTGTACCTTTAGCCCACTGTACCCTTAGCTCACTGTACCTTTACTAAAGCATTGTACCTTTAACCCACTGTACCCTTAGCTCACTGTACCCTTACTAGAGCACTGTACATTTAGCCCACTGTACCTTTAGCTCACTGTACCTTTACTAATGCACTGTACCTTTAGCTCACTGTACCTTTACTAAAGCACTGTACCTTTAGCCCACTGTACCCTTGGCTCACTGTACCTTTACTAATGCACTGTACCTTTAACCAGAAAGCAGAAATGCTAACCTGAGGTTGCACCCAATCAGCTGCTTCCTCTAGTCTGCTTCCACCAATCAGCGGCTTCCACCAGAACCCTCCCTATGGAGTGTGGAACGTTACGGGTTTTGGTAAAAAAGCCCTGACCCTCCCCCACTCGCTCCAACGGTCCCGGGCCTCTGTAAAAGCAATCCCCGCGCTCGATTTATATACTCACCGCCCTGACCCTCCTCCACTCGCTCCAACGGTCCCGGGCCTCTGTAAAAGCAAGCCCCGCGCTCGATTTATATACTCACCGCCCTGACCCTCCTCCACTCTCTCCAACGGTCCCGGGCCTCATGATCGTCTTTATCTTGTGTTGTATGACTGTTGGCAGATCAATTTCCCTCCTTGGATAGATAAAGTTCTATCGTATCGTAAGTCAACATTTAATAGTTCAGTTTGTGACATATGACAATCAAATACTCTTGATTCTTGACAGGTACATGGATAGGATAGGTATGGAGAGATGTGGTGCAAATGCCGGCAGGAGGAACTAGTGTAGATGGGGCATCTTGGTCAATGTGGGCAAGACAAAATGTGCAGGAACAGCAGATGCAGGTTTACACTGAAGATAGACACAAAATGCTGGAGAAACTCAGCAGGACAGGCAGATTACAACAGCGATATGAATATTGATTTCTCCAACTTCAAGTAACCCTTGCCTTCCCTCTCTCTCCACCCATCCCCAACCCTAGTTAGAAACATAGAAAATAGGTACAGGAGTAGGCCATTCGGCCCTTCGAGCCTGCACCGCCATTCGATATGATCATGACTGATCACCGAACTCAGTATCCCATCCCTGCCTTCTCTCCATAGCCCCAGATCCCTAACTCCCTAACTCCCTCTTAAATATAGCCAATTAACTGGCCTCAACTACCTTCTGTGGCAGAGAATTCCACAGATTCACCACTCTCTGTGTAAAAAATGATTTTCTCATCTCGGTCATAAAAGATTTCCCTCTTATCCTTAAACTGTGACCCCTGGTTCTGCACTTCCCTAATATCGGGAATAATCTTCCTGCATCTAGCCTGTCCAACCCCTTAAGAATTTTGTAAGTATCTATAAGATCCCAACTTAATCTTCTGAATGCTAGCGTGTACAAGCCGAGTCTATCCAGTCTTTCTTCATATGAAAGTCCTGCCATCCCAGGAATCAGTCTGGTGAACCTTCTCTGTACTCCCTCCATGGCAAGAATGTATTTCCTCAAATTAGGAGACCAAATCTGTACGCAATACTCCAGGTGTGGTCTCACCAAGACCCTGTACAACTGCAATAGAACCTCCCAGCTTTTATACTCAAATCCTTTTGCTATGAATGCTAACATACCATTTGCTTTGTTCACTGCCTGCTGCACCTGCATTCCTACTTTCAATGACTAGTGTACCATGACACCCAGGTCTCGTTGCATCTCCCCTTTTCCTAATCGGCCACCATTCTCCAACTAGCTTCATTGTCCTGTGAAACGTCACCTATCCATGTTCTACACATATGCTGCCAGACCCGCAGAGTTACTCCAGCAATCTGTGAAACGTCATCTATCCATGTTCTTCACAGATGCTGCCTGACCCGCTGAGTTACTCCAGCACTCCGTGAAATGTCATCTATCCATGTTATAACCATATAACCATATAACAATTACAGCACGGAAACAGGCCATCTCGGCCCTTCAAGCCCGTGCCGAACACTTATTTTCCCCTAGTCCCATCTACCTGCACTCAGACCATAACCCTCCATTCCTTTCCCATCCATATACCTATCCAATTTATTTTTAAATGAAAAAAATCGAACCTGCCTCCACCACTTCCACTGGAAGCTCATTCCACACAGCTACCACTCTCTGAATAAAGAAGTTCCCCCTCATGGTACACCTAAACGTCTGTTCCTTAATTCTCAAGTCATGTCCTCTTGTTTGAATCTTCCCTACTCTCAGTGGGAGAAGCTTATCCACGTCAACTCTGTCTATCCCTCTCATCATTTTAAAGACCTCTATCAAGTCCCCCCTTAACCTTCTGCGCTCCAAAGAATAAAGACCTAACTTGTTCGACCTTTCTCTGTAACTTAGTTGCTGAAACACAGGCAACATTCTGGTAAACCGCCTCTGTACTCTCTCTACTTTGTTGACATCCTCCCTATAATTAGCCGACCAAAATTGTACACCATACTCAAGAATTGGCCTCACCAACGCCTTGTACAATTTTAACATTACATTTCAGCTTATATACTTGATGCTCTGATTTATGAAGGCCAGCACACCAAAAGCTTTCTTTACCACCCTATCTACATGAGATTCCACCTTCAGGGAACTATGCACAGTTATTCCTAGATCCCTCTGTTCAACTGCATTCCTCAATTCGCTACCATTTACCATGTACGTCCTGTTTTGATTTGTCCTGCCAAGATGTAGCACCTCACACTTATCAGCATTAAACTCCATCTGCCATCTTTCAGCCCACACAGCCGGCCTAAATCTCTCTGTAGACTTTGAAAATCTACTTCATTATCCACAACACCACCTATCTTAGTATCATCTGCATACTTACTAAACCAATTTACCACACCATCATCCAGATCATTAATGTACATGACAAACAACAGTGGACCCAACACAGATCCCTGAGGCACCCCACTAGTCACCGGCCTCCAACCTGACAAACAGCCATCCACCATTACTCTCTGGCATCTCCCATTCAGCCACTGTTGCATCCATCTTGCTACTCCACCATTAATACCCAACAATTGAACCTTCTTAACCAACCTTCCATGAGGAACCTTGTCAAAGGCCTTACTGAAGTCCATATAGACAACATCCACTGCTTTACCCTCATCAATTTCCCGAGTAAGCTTTTCAAAAAATTCAAGATTAGTCAAACATGACCTTCCAGGCACAAATCCATGTTGACTGTTCCTAATCAGATCCTGTTGATCCAGATGCTTATATATATTATCTCTAAGTATCCTTTTCATTAATTTGCCCAGCACTGACGTCAAACTAACAGGTCTATAATTGCTAGGTTTACTCTTAGAACCCTTTTTAAACAATGGAACAACATGCGCAGTACGCCAATCCTCCGGCACTATTCCCGTTTCTAATGACATTTGAAATATTTCTGTCATAGCCCCTGCTATTTCTACACTAACTTCCCTCAAGACTTATCCACTTTTATATTTTTTTAAAGTGTCAGTATTTCCTCTTCTTTTAATCTCATAGTTTCCATAGCTATTCTACTTGTTTCCCTTACCTCACATAATTCAATATCCTTCTCCAGAGATGTTCTCCAGAGATGCTCCCTAACATTTGTCGTTTCAGGTCAGGACCCTTCCGGTTTGAGTGGGCCAGTGGAGTAGAGAAGCCAAGACAGTTGTTGCACCAACAGTGGATATAAAAAGGTCCAGAGAGGGTAGAAGGGGGGGGGGGATGTTGAAGACTGGAGACAGGATTGTCACTGGATGGATAGGATTCTCTCCCATAAAGAAAAGCTCAGAGGTGGCAGTAGAGCCCTACGTCCCTATGTTCCCAATGTAGGGGGTCCAGAACCAGGGGGTCGCAGTTTAAGAATAAGACCCGCTGAGTCACTCCACCTTTTATCTTGGTCTATTAACAGATTCAAATCTACCTTAGACCTCCTTTTATCATCCTGCTTGGCACTCCACACCGGCATTTTTAATACAGGTTCCTTTGTTTCTAAATACGTAGAGTGAATTTTAAAGCTCTGATCTGTTCAATATCTCGCAAACTGTGAACCCACTTCAAGTTGATGGATGGAATGGAGCCCGTCCGTCTCTCATGGTTACGGATGCAGTTCATTGTGATGTCGCCGGCCAGGCTCATTATGAGGTCACCTCTGATTATGATGGTTTACAAACTTGCGATCTTATGAATGGAAGGCCGGCCCAGAAGGGAATAAACCACTTCACCATATGACCACAGGTCACAGTGGTTATTACCAACTGGACTCAAGTGTTAGATACAAGGAACTCAGTTCAATTGAGTTTATTGTCACGTGTACAGAGAAATGCTTTTTGTCGCGTGTTAAAAACAGTCAGCAGAAAGACAATGCATGATTACAATCGAGCCATTTACAATGTATAGATACATGGTAAGGGAATAACGTTTAGTGCAAGATAAAGCCAGCAAGGATAGTCCGAGGGTCACCAATGAGGTAGATAGTAGTTCAGAACTGCTCTCTGGTTGTGGTAGGATGATTTAGTTGCCTGATAACAGCTGGGAGGAAACTGTCCCTGAATCTGGAGGTGTGCGTTTTCACACTCCTGTACCTTTCCTAATTTGCAGAAGGGCATTCTTACTATTGAGGGAGTGCAGCGTAAGTTCACCAGGTCAATATCCGGGGTGACGGGACGTACGTATGATGAAAGCATGGGTAGACTGGGCTTGAATTCGCTGGAAATGAGAAGGATGAGAGGGTATCTTATGAAAACATATAACATTCTTAAAGGAGTTAAGGCTAGATGCAGGAACAATGTTCCCGATGTTGGGGGAGTCCAGAACCAGGGGTCACAGTTTAAGAATAACGGGTTAGGCCATTTAGGACTCAGAAGAGGGAAAACATTTTAACGCAGAAAATCTGTATAATTCTCTGCCACAGAAGGCAGTGGAGGTCAATTCACTGGATGTTTTCAAGTGAGTGTTGGATGTGGCTCTTTGGGCTAACAGAATCAAGGGATATGGGGAGATAGCAGGAATGGGGTATTGATTTTGGATGATTAGCCAAAATCATATTGAAAGGCGGTGCTGGCTCAAAGGGCCGAATGGCCTACTCCTGCACCTATTTTCTATGTTTCTACGTCATGGTGAGTCCAGCACTCGTTGACGTCTGGTCCTGAAGACGGGTCCTGAACCAAAACGTCACCCACTCATGTTCTCCAGAGATGCTGCTCAACCCGCTGAGTTACTCCAGCACAAACAATATTAAATCTCAAGTGTTTTCATTTTGAGATACAGTGTGGCAACGGGCCCTTTGGCCGACCGAGTCCACGCCGACCAGTATTCACCTCTACACCCGCACTATCCTACACACTGGGGGCTTTTTACCAAAGCCAATTAACCTACAAACCTGCACGTCTTTGGAGTGTGGGAGGAAACCGGAGCACCCGTAGAAAACCCACGCGGGTCACGAGGAGAACATACAAACTCAGTACAGACAGCACCTGGGTCTCCGGCGCTGTGAGGCAGCAACTCTACCACTGAGCCACACTGGGGGAAAAATACTTAAAAGCAGCAGAATATTTTTGACATTTGCCAAATGAGAGTTGTCTATAGTCAAAGTGTGTGTAGTTTTTTCCTGGCACGAAAATACTTCTGCTTTATCAGTTTCACGCTTAACTCTATAAACCTAAAGACTCCATTGTTGGAATGCAATATTTGACAAATCTGAACACCTTAACAGACAGATATAAAGCACACAGAGGGATTACTGGAGTACATTTTCCCTATGTAGTCCCTGAGAAATCAGTGGCTGTGGCAGAGGGATGTTCTGATGTTCTAAGCAATGCCAATCCAGATATGATTGAATGACGGAGAGGACTTGATGTGCCAAATGGAGAAGGAACATCTCATTGGGTTTTAAAGTCTGCAGAGGGCTGACATACAACTTCGTTAGCATCAAGTGAATTGATCAGCATGGTGGCGCAGCGATAGACTAAGAGTTGCTGCCTTACAGTGCCAGTGACCCGGGTTCGATCCTGACTACAGTGTGCTTGTAGTTTGTACGTTCTCCCTGTGTCCCACGTGGGTTTCCTTCGGGTGTTCTGGTTTCCTCCCACATTCTAGAGATGTGCCGGTGTGTAGGTTAATTGACGTCTGTAAATTGCCCCTAGTGTGAAGGGTATAGGACTAGTGTACAGGTGATCGTTGTTTGGCGTGGACTCGGTGGGCGGAAAGGCCAGTTTTCACGCCATCTCTCTAAAACAAACTATTGCCGTTACCTCGTTGGTCTCAGTTTAACAATCCTTGTGAAAGTCAGCAAAGCGCAAGATTCTTTCTATAGCCCACAGACCAGTGAGCCCATGTGTTCACATCTTTAACCGGACAGTCAGAACCATTTTTAGTTTAGTTTAGAGATACAGCACAGAATGAGGCCCTTCAGCCCACCGCGTCCACGTCAACCAGCGATACCGGTGCATTAAACTACCCCGCGCACACTAGGGACAATTTACATTCATACCAAATTAACCTACTCTCTAGACTGACATCTTCAACCTGTCACATGCCCAAGCAGTTGTCCCCACGTGCCTTAAAAGCACCTCCATCGTGCCGGTGCCAAAACACTCCACTGCGGCAAGCCTCAACGACTTCCGCCAAGTTGCACTTACTCCCATCATCACCAAGTGCTTCGAGAGGCTGGTCCTGGCACACCTCAAAGGCTGCCTACCTCCCACACTGGACTCCTATCAGTTTGCCTACCGCAAGAACAGGAGTACGGAGGATGCCATCTCAACGGCACTTCACTCCGCCCTCTCCCACCTCGACAACAGAGACACCTACGTGAGAATGCTGTTCATCTCAGCATTTAACATCATTGTCCCCTCAAAACTGATCACCAAACTCAGCGACCTGGGCATCGACCCCTCCCTCTGCAACTGGATACTGGACTTTCTAACCAACAGACCCCAGTCTGTTAGGTCAGACAACCACACCTCTTCAACCCTCACCCTGAACACCGGCGTTCCACAGGGCTGTGTGCTGAGCCCTCTCCTTTTCTCCCTCTTCTCCTACAACTGCACACCTGTATATGGTATTAACACCATCATCAAGTATGCAGATGATACAACGGTGATTGGCCTCATCAGCGACAACGATGAGTCGGCCTATAGGGAGGAGGTCCAGCTCCCAGCAGCATGGTGCGCTGACAACAACCTGGCCTGTAACTACAAGAAGACCAATGAGCTCATTGTGGACTACAGAAGGGCATGGGGTGGCACGCACACCCCCATCCACATCAACGTGTGGAGGTGGAACGTGTTTCCAGCTTCAGGTTTCTGGGGGTCAACATCTCTGATGACCTCTCTTGGACCCACAATACCTCAACACTGGTTAAGAAGGCTCACCAGCTTCTCTTCTTCCTGAGGAAACAAAAGAAGGTCCATCTGTCTCCTCAGATTCTGGTAAACCTCTACCGCTGCACCATCGAGAGCATCCTTACCAACTGTATCACAGTATGGTATGGCAACTGTCTCCGACCGGAAAGCACTGCGGAGGGTGGTGAAAACTGCCCAACGCATCACCGGTTCCTCACTCCCCTCCATTGAGTCTGTCCAAAGCAAGCAATGTCTGCGAAGGGCGCGCAGCATCGTCAAGGACTGCTCTCACCCCAACCACAGACTGTTTACCCTCCTCCCATCCGGGAGGCGCTGCAGGTCTCTCCGTTGCCGGATCAGCAGGTTCAGGAACAACTTCTTCCTTGCGGCTGTCACACAACTTAACTCTGCACCTTGGTGATTGCCAGTCACCCATTCCGGACACTCCTTCCCCCAGAAAAATTGCACTACGCAAAAATTGTATGTACGTATATATATATATATATCTTGCTGTTCCATTATTCTATGTTCGCTCTTCTGGGTGAGATGCTAACTGTCTCTGTACTGTACACTGCACAATGACAATAAAGATTGATTCTGAATCTGAAACCTACATGTCTTTGGATTGTGGGAGAAAACTGAAGATCTCGGAAAAAACCCACGCGGGTCAAGGGGAAAATGTACAAATCTGTACTGACAGCACCCGTAGTCAGGATCGAACCCGGGTCTCTGGCACTGCAAGCAGTGTAAGCCAGGAACTCTACCGCTGCGCCACCGTGCCCGCCCCTTTCCCCCAGGACAGAGATGGAATACTAGAGGGCATAGCTTTAACGAGAGTGGGGCAAAGTTTAAAGATGTGTGGAGCAAGTTATAAGAGGTCAGGGTTCACCTTGAGTGTGTTGCCAGGGGTGCTGGAGGCAGATACAACAGTGGCATTTAACAGGTTTTTGGATAGGCAAGGAATGGTGGGATAATGATAATGTGCAGACAGATAAGAGTTGGCAGTGGTGTCACGTTTAGCACTGGCATTGTGGGCCGAAGGGGCGGTTCCTGTGTTGTACTGTTATATGTTTTATACCTCAGGTTATCAATCTTTATCTTTAACAAAGGGTTTGGTGGGGAAGGGAATGAGATGAGTTAAGACAAGCTGATTTAAACTTTAGCGATATAGAGTGGAAACAGGCCCTTCGGCCCACCGAGACCACACCGACCAGTGATCACCCCGTACGCTAGCACTACCCTACGCACTAGGGACAATTTACAAATTTTCCGAAGCCAATTAACCTTGAAAACCTGCAGGTCATAGAAACATAGAAAATAGGTGCAGGAATAGGCCATTCGGCCCTTCAAACCTGCACCGCCATTCAATATGATCATATAACCATATAACAATTACAGCACGGAAACAGGCCATCTCGACCCTTCTAGTCCGTGCCGAACACGTATTCTCCCCTAGTCCCATATACCTGCGCTCAGACCATAACCCTCCATTCCTTTCCCGTCCATATAACTATCCAATTTATTTTTAAATGATAAAAACGAACCTGCCTCCACCACCTTCACTGGAAGCTCATTCCACACAGCCACCACTCTCTGAGTAAAGAAGTTCCCCCTCATGTTACCCCTAAACTTCTGTCCCTTAATTCTCAAGGCATGTCCCCTTGTTTGAATCTTCCCTACTCTCAGTGGGAAAAGCTTATCCACGTCAACTCTGTCTATCCCTCTCATCATTTTAAAGACCTCTATCAAGTCCCCCCTTAACCTTCTGCGCTCCAAAGAATAAAGCCCTAACTTGTTCAACCTCTCTCTGTAACAGTTGCTGAAACCCAGGCAACATTCTAGTAAATCTCCTCTGTACTCTCTCTATTTTGTTGACATCCTTCCTATAATTAGGCGACCAAAATTGTACCCCATACTCCAGAATTGGCCTCACCAATGCCTTGTACAATTTTAACATTACAACCCAACTTCTATACTCAATGCTCTGATTTATAAAGGCCAGCACACCAAAAGCTTTCTTTACCACCCTATCTACATGAGATTCCATTTTCAGGGAACTGTGCACAGTTATTCCCAGATCCCTCTGTTCACCTGCATTCTTCAATTCCCTACCATTTACCATGTACGTCCTATTTTGATTTGTCCTGCCAAGATGTAGCACCTCACACTTATCAGCATTAAACTCCATCTGCCATCTTTCAGGCCACTCTTCCAACTGGCATAAATCTCTCTGTAGACTTTGAAAATCTACTTCATTATCCACAACCCCACCTATCTTAGTATCATCTGCATTCTTACTAATCCAATTTACCACACCATCATCCAGATCATTGATGTACATGACAAACAACAGTGGACCCAACACAGATCCCTGTGGCACCCCACTAGTCACTGGCCTCCAACCTGACAAACAACCATCCACCATTACTCTCTGGCATCTCCCATTCAGCCACTGTTGAATCCATCTTGCTACTCCACCATTAATACCCAACCATTGAACCTTCTTAACCAACCTTCCATGAGGAACCTTGTCAAAGGCCTTACTGAAGTCCATATATACAAATCCACTGCTTTACCCTCATCAATTTCCCGAGTAACCTCTTCAAAAAATTCAAGAAGATTAGTCAAACATGACCTTCCAGGCACAAATCCATGTTGACTGTTCCTAATCAGACCCTGTTTATCCAGATGCTTATATATATTATCTCTAAGTATCCTTTCCATTAATTTGCCCACCACTGACGTCAAACTAACTGGTCTATAATTGTTAGGTTTACTCTTAGACCCCTTTTTGAACAATGGAACAACATGCGCAGTACGCCAATCCTCCGGCACTATTCCCGTTTCTAATGACATTTGAAATATTTCTGTCATAACCCCTGCTATTTCTACACTAACTTCCCTCAATGTCCTAGGGAATATCCACTTTTATATTTCGTAAAAGTGTCAGTACTTCCTCTTCTTTGAATCTCATAGTTTCCATAGCTACTCTACTTGTTTCCCTTACCTCACATAATTCAATATCCTTCTCCTTGGTGAATACCGAAGAAAATAAATTGTTCAATATCTCCCCCATCTCTTTTTGCTCTGCAGATAGCTGTCCACTCTGACTCTCTAATGGACCAATTTTATCCCTCGTTATCCTTTTGCTATTAATATAGCTGTAGAAACCCTTTGGGTTTACTTTCACCTACTTGCCAAAGCAACCTGCATATCTTCTTTTAGCTTTTCTAATTTCTTTCTTAAGAGTCTTTTTACATTCTTTATACTCCTCAAGCACCTCATTTACTCCATGCTGCCTATAATTATTGTAGATCTCCCTCTTTTTCCGAACCAAGTGTCCAATTTCCCTTGAAAACCATGGCTCTTTCCGATTTTTACTATTTAACCGAACAGGGACATAAAGATTCAGTACTCTTAAAATTTCACCTTTAATTATAGTCCATTTCTTTTCCACATCTTTCCCATAAAACAAAATGTCCCAATGTACTCCTTTTAAATCCTTTCGCATCTCCTCAAAGTTAGCCTTTCTCCAATCAAAAATCTCAACCCTAGGTCCAGTTCTGACCCTCTCCATAATTATATTGAAACTAATGGTATTGTGATCACTGGTCCCGAAGTGTTACCCAACGCATACCTCTGCCACCTGACCCGTCTCATTTCCTAACAGGAGGTCCAGCACCGCCCCTTCTCTAGTAGGTACTACTATGTATTGCTGCAAAAAACTATCCTGCACACATTTTACAAACTCCAACCCATCCAGCCCATTTACAGAATGTGTTTCCCAGTCTATGTGTGGAAAATTGAAATCTCCCACAATCACTACTTTGTGCTTACTACTAATATCTGCAATCTCCTTACATATTTGCTCTTCCAATTCTCGCTCCCCGATTTGGCGGTCTATAATACACCCCTATAAGTGTTGCTACCCCTTTCCCATTTCTCAGTTCCACCCAAATAGCCTCCCTAGACGAGCCCTCTAATCTATCCTGCCAAAGCACTGCTGTAATATCTTCCCTGATAAGCAATGCAACACCTCCACCTCTTGCCCCTCCAATTCTATCACACCTGAAGCAACGAAATCCTGGAATATTTAGTTTCCAATCACAGCCCTCCTGCAACCATGTTTCACTGATCGCCACAACATCATACTTCCAGGTGTCAATCCAGGCACTAAGTTCATCCACCTTTCTTACAATGCTCCTAGCATTAAAATATGCACATTTAAGAAACCCACCCTCTCTTATTCCCTGTTTATTGTCTTTTTCTTCTCTCTCCCCTACATTTTGGGTCAGAGTGCCTCTGCCTCCTGCCTCACACACTGACTGCTAGCTTTCCCAATTTGAGTCCCTACCCCCAACCATACTAGTTTAAATCTCCCCAGTAGCCTTTGCAAATCTCCCCGCCAGGATATTGGTCCCCCTCGAGTTCAAGTGCAACCCGTCCTTTCGGTACAGGTCGCACCTTCCCCAAAAGAGGTCCCAATGATCCAGAAACTTGAATCCATACCCACTGCACCAGTCCCTCATCCACTCATTTATCCTCCACCTCGCTCCATTCCTACTCTCACTGTCGCGTGGCACAGGCAGTAATCCTGAGATTGTTACCTTTGCAGTCCTCCTTAACTCTCTACCTAACTCCCTAAATTCTTCTTTCAGGACCTCTTCTCTTTTTTACCTATGTCGTTGGTACCTATATGTACCACAACTTCAGGCTCCTCTCCCTCCCATTTCAGGATTTCTTGGACCCGTTCAGACACATCCCTGACCCTGGCACCAGGGAGGCAAACTGCCATCCGGGTCTCTTGTCTGCGTCCACCGAATCGCCTATCCGACCCCCTGACTATAGAGTCCCCTATTACAATTGCCCTCCTCTTTTTTTCCTTACCCTTCTGAGCAACAGGACCGATCTTTATGCCAGAGGCCCGGCCGCTGTCGCTGCCTGTCATGGCTGATCATCCAACTCAGTATCCTGTACCTGCCTTCTCTCCATACCCCCTGATCCCTTTAGCCACAAGGGCCACATCTAACTCCCTCTTAAATATAGCCAATGAACTGGCCTCAACTACCTTCTGCGGCAGAGAATTCCACAGATTCACCACTCTCTGTGTGAAAAAGTTTTCCTCATCTCGGTCCTAAAAGATTTCCCCCTTATCCTTAAACTGTGACCCCTTGTTCTGGACTTCCCCAACATCGGGAACAATCTTCCTGCATCTAGCCTGTCCAACCCCTTAAGAATTTTGTAAGTTTCTATAAGACCCCCCCTCAATCTTCGAAATTCTAGCGAGTACATAGAAACATAGAAACATAGAAACATAGAAACATAGAAACATAGAAATTAGGTGCAGGAGTAGGCCATTCGGCCCTTCGAGCCCGCACCGCCATTCAATATGATCATGGCTGATCATCCACCTCAGTATCGCGTACCTGCCTTCTCTCCATACCCACTGATCCCCTTAGCCACAAGGGCCACATTTAACTCCCTCTTAAATATAGCCAATGAACTGGCCTCGACTACCCTCTGTGGCAGAGAGTTCCAGAGATTCACCACTCTCTGTGTGAAAAAAAATCTTCTCATCTCGGTTTTAAAGGATTTCCCCCTTATCCTTAAGATGTGACCCCTTGTCCTGGACTTACCCAACATTGGGAGCAATCTTCCTGCATCTAGCCTGTCCCACCCCTTAAGAATTTTGTAAGTTTCTATAAGATCCCCTCTCAATCTCCTAAATTCTAGAGAGTATAAACCAAGTCTATCCAGTCTTTCTTCATAAGACAGTCCTGACATCCCAGGAATCAGTTTGGTGAACCTCCTCTGTATTCGCTCTATGGCAGGAATGTCTTTCCTCAGATTAGGAGACCAATACTTTATGCAATACTCCAGGTGTGGTCTCACCAATACCATGTAGAACCTCCCTGCTCCTATACTCAAATCCTTTTGCTATGAAAGCTAACATACCATTCGCTTTCCTCACTGCCTGCTGCACCTGCATGCCTACTTTCAATGACTGGTGTACCATGACACCCAGGTCTCGTTGCATCTCCCCTTTTGCTAATCGGCCACCATTTGGATAATAGTCTGCTTTCCTGTTTTTCCACCAAAGTGGATAACCTCGCATTTATCCACATTATACTGCATCTGCCAAACATTTGCCCACTCACCGAGCCTATCCAAGACACCTTGCCGTCTCCTAGCATCATTCCGCACAGTTAACACTACCCCCCAGCTTAGTGTCATCCGCAAACTTGGAGATGTTGCCTTCAATTCCTACATCCAGGTCATTAATATATATTGTAAATAGCTGGGTTCCCAGCACTGAGCCTTGCGGTACTCCACTAGTCACTGCCTGCCATTGTGAAAAGGACCCGTTTACTCCTACTCTTTGCTTCCTGTTTGCCAGCCAGTTCTCTATCCACATCAATACTGAACCCCCAATACCGTGTGCTTTAAGTTTATATACTAATCTCTTATGTGGGACCTTGTCGAAAGCCTTCTGAAAGCCCAGATACAACACAACCACTGGTTCGCCCCTATCCACGCTACTATTTACATCCTCGAAAAATTCTATACGATTCGTCAGACATGATTTACCTTTCGTAAATCCATGTTGACTTTGTCCAATGATTTCACCACTTTCCAAATGTGCTGCTATCCCATCTTTAATAACTGACTCTAGCAGTTTCCCTACTACCGATGTTAGACTAACTGGTCTGTAATTCCCCGTTTTCTCTCTCCCTCCCTTCTTAAAAAGTGGGGTTACGTTAGCTACCCTCCAATCCTCAGGAACTACTCCAGAATCTAAAGAGTTTTGAAAAATTATCACTAATGCATCCACTATTTCTGGAGCTATTTCCTTAAGTACTCTGGGATGCAGCCTATCTGGCCCTGGGGATTTATCGGCCTTTAATCCATTCAATTTACCCAACACCACTTCCCGACTAACCTGGATTTCACTCAGTTCCTCCATCTCCTTTGAACCGTGGTCCCCTGCTAATTCCGGCAGATTATTTATGTCTTCCTTAGTGAAGACGGAACCAAAGTAGTTATTCAATTGGTCTGCCATATCCTTGTTCTCCATGATCAATTCACCTGTTTCTGACTGCAAGGGACCTACATTTGTTTTAACTAATCTTTTTCTCTTCACATATCTATAAAAACCTTTGCAGTCAGTTTTTACGTTCCCTGCTAGTCTTTATTTATAATCTATTGTCCCTTTCCTAATTAACCCCTTTGTCCTCCTCTGCTGGTCTCTGAATTCTTCCCAGCCCTCTGGTATGCTGCTTTTTATGGCTAATTTGTACGCCTCATCATTTGCTTTGATACTATCCCTGATTTCTCTTGTTATGCACGGATGCACTACCTTC
>NW_022630924.1:25000-42355 GCF_010909765.2 Amblyraja radiata
GTGGTAGCGGTGGGGAATGAGCTTCCAGTGGAAGTGGTGGCGGCAGGTTCGTTGTACTCATTTAAAAATAAATTGGATAGGCATATGGATGAGAAGGGAATGGAGGGTTATGGTATGAGTGCAGGCAGGTGGGACTAAGGGAAAAAAGCTGTTCGGCACGGACTTGTAGGGCCGAGATGGCCTGTTTCCGTGCTGTAATTGTTATATGATTATATGGTTATATGGAGAGAGGGGAGGAAGACAGAGAGAGGGAGGGGAGGGGGGAGAGAGAGAGGGGGGAGGGGTGAGGAGATAGAGAGAGGAGAGTAGCAGAAAGAGGGAGGGGAAGAGAGAGAGGGGCTGAATGGCATCGGCTTGCCCCGGCATTCCCGGCGTTCCTGATCGCATACCCGGAGAGCTGGAGAACGATGTTGGAACATGCAGTCTGCATCTGGGTCTCCCGGTCTAACGAGGGGGGAGCGAGCGAGGACGGGAGGGGAGGGAGAAGGGGGAGGGCGGAGTGAGAAAGGTCGGAGAGGGAAAGGGAGAGATAGGAAGGATAGAGAGAGGGAAGAGGATAAAGGGATGGAAAGAGAGTGAAGGGGGAAGGGAGGAGAAAGAGGGAGGGAAGAGGGAAGGGGAGACGTTGGGCAGGATGGAGGGAGAGGGAGGGGGGAGATGGAGATGGAGAGAGTGAGAGGGAGGGGTAAAGGGGAAAGGAAGAGAGGGGAAATGGGTGAGGGAGAGAGAGAGGGAGGGGGAAGTGGTGATAATCATAATAATACATTTTATTTATGGGCGCCTACAAGAGTCTCAAGGGCACCTTACAAAAATTGAGCATGTAGAGGAAAAACATGTAAGGGGAATGAAATAAATAGTAGAGACACGACTAGTACACAAAGTAAAGACAGAATTCAATACAAAACACAGTATGAGGCAATTAATGCACAGATGAAAAGGGACAGGGACGTGGGGCTAAGGATAGGCAGAGGTGAAGAGATGGGTCTTGAGGCGGGACTGGAAGATGGTGAGGGACACGGAATTGCGGATCAGTTGGGGGAGGGAGTTCCAGAGCCTGGGAGCTGCCCTGGAGAAGGCTCTGTCCCCAAAACTGCGGAGGTTGGACTTGTGGATGGAGAGGAGACCGGCTGATGTGGATCTGAGGGACCGTGAGGGTTGGTAGGGGGAGAGGAGGTCAGTGAGATATGGGGGGGGGCCAGATGGTGGAGGGCTTTGTAGGTGAGGACCAGGATTTTGTAGGTGATCCGGTGGGAGATGGGAAGCCAGTGAAGTTGTTTGAGGACTGGAGTGATGTGATGCCAGGATTTGGTGTGGGTGATGAGTCGGGCGGCTGCGTTCTGGACCAGTTGGAGTCGGTTGATGTAGGTGGAGCTGATGCCAAGGAGAAGTGAGTTGCAATAGTCCAGTCGGGAGGAGATGAAGGCATGGATGAGTCTTTCAGCAGCGGGCGGTGTGAGAGAGGGTCTGAGTTTGGCGATGTTGCGGAGATGAAAGAAGGAGGTTTTAATGACATGGCGGATGTGAGGCTCAAGGGAGAGGGTGGAATCAAAGATCACGCCAAGGTTGCGGGCCTGGGGAGATGGGGAGACAGTGGTGCCGTCGATGGTGAGAGTGGGGTTATTGATTTTGCTGAGTGTGGCTTTGGAGCCTATGAGGAGGAATTCTGTCTTATCGCTGTTGAGTTTGAGGAAATTATGTTGCATCCAGGTTTTTATAGCTGACAAACAGGAGTTGATATGGGAGAGGGGGGGGGGGGGGGGTTGTGGGGGGATTTGGTGCCAAGGTAAATCTGGGTGTCATCAGCGTAACAGTGGAAGTCCAGATTGAAGT
Source organism: Amblyraja radiata (assembly GCF_010909765.2). Classification (NCBI taxonomy): domain Eukaryota; kingdom Metazoa; phylum Chordata; class Chondrichthyes; order Rajiformes; family Rajidae; genus Amblyraja; species Amblyraja radiata. The sequence goes on from NW_022630924.1 coordinate 26,831, forward strand.
GGCGGAGTATCTGACCAAGGGGGAGGATGTAGATGATGAAGAGGAGGGGGCCGAGTACGGAGCCTTGGGGAACGCCTTGAGTGACTGCGGCTGTAGCAGAGGTGTGGTTGTGGAGAGAGATGAAGTGGGATCTGTTGGAAAGGTAGGAACGGAGCCAGCTGAGTGCAGAGCCTTCAATGCCGAGGTCTTTGAGTCTGGTGAGCAGGATGTTATGGTTCACTGTATCGAAGGCTGCGCTCAGGTCGAGGAGGATGAGGATGTTGAGGGAACCAGTGTCAGCAGAGGTGAGGAGGTCGTTGAGGACTTTGAGGAGAGCAGTTTCTGTGCTATGGAGGGGGCGAAAGCCAGATTGGAGGGGTTCAAGTAGGTTATACGCAAGGAGGTGGGAATGAAGTTGCGACGCAACGATACGCTCCAGGGTTTTTGAAAGAAAGGGGAGGTTTGAGATTGGGCGGTAGTTAATGAGAGAGGAGGGATCAAGACCAGGTTTCTTTAAGATTGGTGTAACGGCAGCAGTTTTGAAAGCGGAGGGGACAATTCCTTGGGACAATGAGGAGTTGAAGAGATTAGTGAGGTAGGGGCAGAGAACGGGGAGGCAGGACTTCAACAGGGGAGTGGGGGGAGGGTCGAGGGAGCGGGTAGTAGGTTTGGAAGAGCTGATGAGTTTGGAGATTTCAATAGGGGTGACCAGGTCAAACTGGGAGAGGAAGCAGTGTGGAGGAGGGGTAAGGAGGTCAGTGGAGATGTTGAAAGGAGGGGCCTTGGTAGGTGGTGGAGTAGATGCTGGGGAGTCGGGTACAGGGGATAAAGATTGATAGATGGTGCTGATTTTATCAGCGAAAAAGTGGAGGAATGAGTTGCAGAGATCCGGAGTAGAGGTAGGGAGAGTGTTGGCTCGAGGCTTGAGGAGGTTGCCCACTGTGGAGAAGAGGGTTCTGTGGTTTAGGCAGGGATCGGTGAATATGGAGGAGAGGTAGGCAGATTTTGCAGCAATGAGGGCATCTTTGTAGTCAGTGAGGTGGTGCTTGTAAGTTTCAAGGTGGACTGTGAGAGATGATTTCTTTATAAGTCGTTCGAGTTGGCGACCAGTCTGTTTCAGTTTACGAAGTGCAGGTGTGTACCAGGGTGAGGATGTGTTGAATGTTACGGTTCTTGTTTTGAGGGGGGCCAGAGTGTTGAGGGAGGTAGACAAGGTGGAGTTGAGATGGTTTGTGAGATCATCAGGTGAGATGGGGGTTGAGTCCAGGGGGAGAGTGGTGGAGAGCAGGTCAGAGAGATGGTGGGAATCAATGGATTTTAGATTACGGAAGGTGATTTCTCGGAGGAAGCGGGGGCGAGGTGTCGGAGAAGGGATGGTGAACCGTATAAGCTTATGATCAGAGAGGGGGAAGCGGCAAGGATGGAGGTCGAGTACCGGTTGATTTGTGGAGCAGACCAGGTCAAGGATGTGACCTTTGTCATGGGTGGGAAAGGTGACGTGCTGAGTGAGAGAGAAGTTGTCAAGTAAAAAGGCGAATTCAGATGCGAGCTTGCAGGTGGGGGAGTCCATGTTAATATTTAAGTCACCAAGTAGCAGCAGACGTGGGGAGAGGGATGAGGCAAGTGTGAGGAGTTCAGTGAAGTCAGATAGGAAGGAGGGGTTTGGCTTAGGTGGCCGGTAAATGAGGATGACTGTCATGGAGGAAAGGGCTTTGAAGGCGAGGAATTCAAATGATGCTACTGGGGGGAAGGTGAGTTCAGTGATCCGAAAATTCTGGTTGAAAATAACAGCGAGGCCACCTCCATGGCGGGAGGGGCGGGGTTTGGAGATGTAATTAAATCCAGGTGGGGATGCTTGATTGAGGGAGAAGAAGACATTGGGTTGTTGCCAGGTCTCAGTGAGCAGAAGGAAGTCCAGAGTGTTGTCAAGGATTAGTTCATGGAGGGCAAGGGCTTTGTTGTTGAGCGACCTGGTGTTGAGGAGGGCAAAGTTGAGGAGGTTGTCCAGCAGTGCAGGTGTAGAGAGGTTGTCCAGCGGTGCGGGTGCAGAGAGGATCCAGCTCCCTCACTGGTGCAGGGAGGTGTCCAGCGTCAATGGTGCACAGGCACAGGAGGTGTCCAGCGTCCAGCATGGATGGTGCACAGGCACAGGAGGTGTCCAGCGTCGATGGTGCACAGGCACAGGTACAGGCAGGGAACAGACAGGCAGGTAGGTAACAGGTAGGTAACAGACAGGGGGGGGGGGGGGCAGCGGCGAACAGTCAACGCAAGTTTCTTCTCCGGGCAGCGTGCAGGGATTCTAGCGGTTCTGGCGGCTAGCAGCTAGCAACTAGCAATATAGGCAACAGGAGGACGATCGTTCAACGGCCGAAAACGGCCAAAACACACGACAGACCACCACAACTGGAGTGGCCCTCCAGTGGTTCCACGTCAGGTGGTAGGTCAAGACCTCGTCCGGGATGGAAATAAACCGCAGTCGGCAATTGAAGCAGTTGAAGCCGGTTCGCGGTAAGGGACCGTTGTTAATTTGAATTTCCCGCCGCCGCCATTTTATTCCGGATAAATGCCAACATTGCTGTTACAACACATCAATGAGTTGATCGGGCATGGAGGGAGACGTTTCATGCTCTCAAAGCTTTGGACTATTATCTTTTGGACTATATACTGGGTACCAGGCCTTATTTTAAGGGATTGGTATGCACGATATGACTTTGAATTAAACCACTGTTGTAATAAGATTAATAACTAAGTTGTGTTTACTTGTAGAAGGCGAAGGTGAAGATGGAAGAGCCAGAAGAATTGTGATTGCAGATATATAGAGCATGCTATTTTTTCCTCGTCAGTATAGTGATTAGTATCCCCGCCTGTCACGCGGTAGACCGGGGGTTGACTTCCCGATGAGGAGCTACAGGTTTTTTTCCCCTAACCATTTGATTTTGATATATGTTAAGCTTTTATGGCCACTTTTTTGATGTTTATTAGTAATTGCCTCATTATGTATTCGGAACAATTAGGGGCAGGTATGTAGTGGCCATTTGGCCTGTTTTGCATGTCATTGTGGATGGCATGTGCCTTTTAGACTGCCCGTTATTATGTGGGTGGGATTTGACGTGTTTTTGGGCGTGTTTGCAGCTTAACTGCTTGCGCAGAAGTTTAGTTTTTAGATTAGTTTGGAGAGACGATGGAGAAGGTCAAACCTTCGACCATGTCATTGTTATGGAGACACCACGTGATTGTTACGGAGACACGAGGAGCTTTCTAATATCTGAAGTAATGAGCTGGAGTTCGAAGAAGATTGACTTAACAAGTCGGAAAAACCTTGGATGTATCTTACTGTTTTCTATCTACAATAAATAAAATATTCATAAAAATACTGTGTGTTGAAGCTTTATGAATGGAGAAGCTCTGAAGGTCTCTGAAGCAGTTTGCATGCGTACCGAAGATATTCCCCTTATCCATTCTCATCCAGTTAGCGGCTAGGGTGCTAATTACCTGAAATATATGGAAACATCTTCCGCTACACCCATAACCCTCACTTTCTTGGGGTAAAAGCTTTTGTGCATTCTTCCTATTTATGGCCCTCATGGGTATTATCCACCTCTATAAGATCAACCAACAGCAATAAAGCCGAAACCAGCCCAGACATTTGTTTGAAGTCCGAAGAAGGTTCTCGGGCTGAAACGTCACCGACTTCTTCTCTCCCGAAATGCGGCCTGTCCCGCTGAGTTACTCCAGAATTTTGAGTCTTCCTTCGATTTAAACCAGCATCTGCAGTTCTTTCCGACACATAATTGTGATTCCCGTTTACTGGGAGACAAAAACAAAGTGCATTCATTCTATCGCCCTCATTGCTGCCAAGTCTGCCCACCTCTCCACCATCTTCACCGACCCCTGCCAAAACCCCAGAATCCTCTTCTCCACAGTGGGCAACCTCCTCAAGCCTCGGCCCAAGTCTCTCCCTGCCTCTACTCCGGATCTCTGCAACTAATTTCTCCACTTTTTCGCTGATAAAATTAACATCATTTGTCAATCTTTATCCCCTGTATCTGACCACCATCATCTACTCCAGCACCTGCCAAGGCCCCTCTTCTCCCCACATTTACTGACCTCCCGACCCCTCCTCCACACTGCCTCCTCTCCCAGTTTGACTCGGTCACCCCTCCTGAAATCTCCAAACTCATCAGCTCTTCCAAACCCACTACCTGCTCCCTTGACCCCCTCCCCCACTCCCCTGCTGAAGTCCTGCTTCCCCGTCCTCTGCCCCTACCTCACTAACCTCTTCAACTCCTCACTGTTCCAAGGAACTGTCCCCTCCGCCTTCAAAACTGCTGCTGTCACCCCAATTTTAAAGAAAACTGGTCTGGATCCCTCCTCTCTCAACAACTACCGCCCAAATCTCAAACCTCCCCTTTCTTCCTAAAACCCTGGAGCGTATAATCAACTCACACCTTCAATCCCATCTCCATGCCAATAACCTATTCGAACCCCTCCAATCTGGTTTTCGCCCCCTCCACAGCACAGAAACCGCTCTCCTCAAAGTCCTCAATGACCTCCTCACCTCTGCTGACACCGGTTCCCTCAACATCCTCAAACTCCTCGACCTGAGTGCAGCCTTCGATACCGTGAGCCATAACATCCTGCTCACCAGACTCAAAGACCTCGGCATTGAAGGCTCTGCACTCAGCTGGCTCCATTCCTACCTTTCCAACATATCCCACTTCACCTCTCTCCATAACCACACCTCTGCTACACCCACAGTCACTCAAGGCGTTCCCCAAGGCTCCGTACTCGACCCCCTCCTCTTCATCATCTACATCCTCCCCCTTGGTCAGATACTCCGCCACTTCAACCTGGACTTCCACTGTTACGCCGATGACACCCAGATCTACCTCAACACCAAATCCCCCCACAAACCTCCCCTCTCCCATATCAACTCCTGTCTGTCAGCTATAAAAACCTGGATGTAACATAACTTCCTCAAACTCAACAGCGATAAAACAGAATTCCTCCTCATAGGCTCCAAATCCACACTCAGCAAAATCAATAATCCCACTCTCACCATCGACCATTGTCTCCCCATCTCCCCAGGCCCGCAACCTTGGCGTGATCTTTGATTCCACCCTCTCCCTTGAGCCTCACATCCGCCATGTCATTAAAACCTCCTTCTTTCACCTCCGCAACATCGCCAAACTCAGACACTCTCTCACACCTCCCGCTGCTGATAGACTCATCCATGCCTTCATCTCCTCCCGACTGGACTATTGCAACTCACTTCTCCTTGGCATCAGCTCCAGCTACATCAACCGACTCCAAGTGGTCAAGAACGCAGCCGGCCGACTCATCACCCACAATCCTGGCATCACATCACTCCAGTCCTCAAACAACTTCACTGGCTTCCCATCTCCCACCGGATAACCTACAAAATCCTGGTCCTCACCTACAAAGCCCTCCACCATCTGCCCCCCCCCCCCCCATATCTCACTGACCTCCTCTCCCCCTACCAACCCTCACGGTCCCTCAGATCCACATCAGCCGGTCTCCTCTCCATCCACAAATCCAAGCTCCGCAGTTTTGGGGACAGAGAACTTCCAGGCTCTGGAAATCCCTTCCCCAACTGATCCGCAATTCTAAGTCCCTCACCATCTTCCAGTCCCGCATCAAGACCCATCTCTTCACCTCTGCCTATCCTTAGCCCCACGTCCCCCTCCCTTTTCATCTGTGCTTGAATTGTTGCTCATTTTTTGGTTTGTTTTGTATTGTTTTTGTTTTTGTTTTTGTTTTTTCGCCTTCCCTTGTAAAGCAACTTTGAGTCCCTGAAAAGCGCTATATAAATTCAATTTATTATTATTATTATTATTATTATTATTATTATTATTATTATTATTATTATTATCTACCCTCCCCCCGACCCTCTCCGCATGAATTGATGCACGCTAATGCGACCTGCAGTTCGTTTTCAAATTCATCTCGAATTCTTCTTAGCTGAAATTAGATCTGATGACGCAATCAGTGTTTTTCACGACTACTGAGATAGTTTTGAAACCACAATATCCTATTGGGAATTCCTAGGATATAAATCACAGATAAAATGAGATGATCGTAAATCACAGAGATTGTCCACGGAGCCAAGAAAGCTGCCTCCCAAAAATATGAGTGAAACATTTGTATTGATTGTGACGATCTATTACGTTTTCCTTTCCATCATTGGTGTTCCTGGTAAGTGAATGGGGATACAGTTATCCATTGCAATGGTAAAGGCCTTCATCTGCTTTACAAGAGTCAGCTTATTTCAACGAAGAAGAAGATTTTCAGTAACTCAGCTCCTTGACGCCTGCTTGATGTTCTCTGTAGATCAACAGACTTCAAATGAGATATTTCATTATGGAAGACATCTATTGAAGGCATACCATTTTGTAGGTTGGTGGTAAAGGATTCAGTTCGAGGGCCGTTCTGTCACTGAGGTTTTGTTGGAAATCTTGTCCTAAGTTTGTCCTACTCTTGTACTATTGGGTGTTTCTGCGGATGTCAAATTTTACCGAGAGTTGCATCAAGTTTTTAGAACATTCACCTATTTCACCCAACATTTTCACCTAACATTTGTTTATTTTGATGTAGAAATGACAAAAATATATTTGAAAGAAAAGTATTTAAATGTCAATTTCGGCACATTAATATTGAACATTTAAAAGTTAAATTTGAGGGTTCATTAGACATAAAACAAATCAATGTATTTGCGTTAAAAATAGTCTGGAGGAACTGAGCGGGTCAGGCAAATCCAAAGTCTGCAGTTTTTCTTGTGTAATTTTCCGGGTTGTTTCTTCACTTTTTATGTTTCTCTTATATGTCAAGTATTTCCGTCTGCAGATAATAGCGCGCGTTTCCTAAAATTCTGCAGTGACCTACTGCATTCTAGCTAACTTTCTCTTCAAATAACGCACTTTGTATCTTTCGTCTGCCATTTCTATCTTTCCTCTAATGAAATCTTCAGATTTATGACATATGATGTTATGTAATGGATCAACTGGGCTTGTATTCACTGGAATTTAGAAAGGTGAGAGGGGTGTGATAGAAAGATATACCAATTTTAAGAGATTGGACGGGCTAGATGCAGGAACAAAATTCCCAATGTTGGGGATCCCAGAATCAGTGTTCCGTGCTTTAGAATAAGGGGTAGGCCATTTAGGACTGAGACGAGGAAACATGTTTACACCCAGAGAATTGTGAAACTGTGGAATTTTCTGCCACAGAAAACAGTGGCGGTCAATTCACTTGATGTATTCAAGAGCTCAGAGTGCTTACAGTATCAAGGAATATGGTGAAAAAGCGGGTACGGGGTACTGATGTTGTATGATCAGCCATGATCAAAGTGAATGGCTCGAAGGGTCGATGGTCCACTCCTGCACCGATTTGCCATGTTTCAAAAAAATTTTGGTGTATTATTGTCATGTGTACACTCTTCAAGTGTTGCTTGCATGCTATGCTGTCAATACTATCACACACGAGTCACATCAAGCTATACACATGTCGTATAGAAAACAACTGCACAAGTTGGTCTACACCGAAGATAGGCACAACATGCTGGAGTAAATCTGCGGGTCAGGAAGCATCTCTTGAGAAAAAGAACAGGTAATATTTTAGGTGGCGAGTCTTGTTCAGACTGAGAGCACGGGCAATAGGAAGTAATAAATATATACCGAAATTCAAAATGTATTCTTACAACATTGTGACGTTACATTTACAGAGAAAGTTCCGATGCGAAAATGTATGAGCCGCAATGAAGTAGTCGGGCAGATCGGCGTATACCCGAGCTTACAATGACACCATTTATTCGTCTGTTCTGTTACATGTTTACGGGTGTTGTCGGGCCGACGGGAGAGGGTAGAAATGGACATGAATTCCGTGTAATTGGTCCTTGATTTGTTTGGGCTTATTTTTTTTTACCAACGTAGCACGTTTACAGCCTCGTAATAAATATTTCAGAAGAAATATTGCAGGGGCGCAGCGGTATAGATGCAGCTCCGGAGCGCCGTGTTTCTATCCAGACTACGGGTGCTGTCTGCACGGAGTTTGTACATTCTCCCAGTGACCGCTTGAGTTCTGCCCGAGATCTTCGGTTTCCTCTAAAGACGTACAGATTTGGAGGTTAATTGGCGTGGTATAAGTGCAAGTTGTTCCCAGTGCGTGTGGGACAGGGTTAATGTGCGGGGATCACTGGTCCCTGGGGACTCGATGGGGACTCGATGGGCCGAATAGTCTGTCGCCACGCTGCGTCTCTCAACTAAACTAAACTGAATAATGTTCATTATATGAACTATTCAAAGCCTAGAGGGCGAAATAAGCAAAGTTTAAATGAGATGCGCGGGCCAGTTGATATTAAACATTGGTGGTCCAATGGCAGGGGTGACAGTGGAGGCCGGTTGCTGTTGCCATAAACGAGGCTGTTAGAGGGGAAAGATGTGTTTGCAATTGACGTCTATGGACCATATGCAGTCATATGAGGTGAGTTTTGCTTGGTATTGTGTTTGGCACAGATATTTTGGGGCCTCCCTTTCAATGTTCCTTATTCCACATTTAAGCACGCCGTTGACATTATACTACAAGAACGTTATGGGTTTGAGAAGAGACCGAGTGATTGGGGACCGGCGGCGACAACAAAAGTCCATTCGGCCCTGCTGTATTTATTGTATACTCAATCTTCTTTTCTCACCTTGTGTGTTATTTCGGCCAATAGCTGAGACCGTCGGCTGGGGAAAAAATGTGTGAAAATCAAATCATGAAATCCGGCACTGAACTTCATGTATGTTTCTGTGACCATTTTTACCCTGCCCAGATCCGTCGATATATTATCGACACAGAGCCGAACAGCAGCGAATGGGCACCTTGTACATGCCGACCATCAGATGACATTGTAGGTTAGATATTCCCTGCATTTGGCCTTTAGTCCTATAAATCTCTCGTCCTTGTGAATTCTGTTTCCCTCTGCACGGACGCTGGCTAACCCATGTGTGTTTCCAACATTATCCAACTTTAAGATTCGATTTCAAACAGCAGAAATTTCATTCCAGAACTCGTTATGTGCCGGATTTACAAATAACGCTTGTCTCGGTGTTTGGGTCATGGTTTACCAATGTCCGATGTACTGAGTATAGGATTGCGCTTATTACTATTGTAATATGGGTTACATTGTTAATGCCAGTCAGATTGTCAGACTTAAATTGACAATTTGGGCAGCTCACTGGCGGAGCTGAGAGATTATCTGCATCAGAGCGCTCGCAGCCCAGGTTCGAAGCTGACCTCGGTCGCCAACTGTGTGGAGTTTTCACATTCTCCCTGTGACCGTGTGGGATTAATCCAGATGCTCCGCTTCCCTCCCACGTCACCAAGTACTGCGGGTTTGCAGGTTAGTTTGCTCCCGTAAATTGCCTCGATGGAACAGATAGGTGATGTAAAAGTGGGACAACAATGTTTTACTGTGAACGGGAGTCGATGGTTGGAATGGATCAGATTGACCGACGACCATGTTTCCATTCAATTTTCTTTAGTTTAGTTTATAGATAGGGCACGGAAACGGGCGCCTCGGCTCGCAAAGTCCGCGCCGACTAGTGATCCCCGCACATTAATACTATCCTACATACACTAGGACACTTTACCAAACCAATTAACCGAGATACCTGTACGTCTTGTGAGTGTGGGCGTAAACCTGAGCACACGGCAAAAACCCACAAAGGTCAGGGGGAGAACGTACACACGCCGTACAGATAGCACCGGTAGTCAGGATCGAACCCGGGTCTCTGCGGCTGGAAGGCAGCCATTCTACCGCAGCGCCACCGTGCCTTACCTATTGGTGTTGGTGGTATCGGGTATGGAAAGAAGAGCAAATCTCTAGCAATGTAATCGGTACTTACAAAAGCAGAATTTATCTCAGGATTATCTAACTATCAAATTAATCTTTTTTTTGTAACAGTGAACGTCATGGCGATTATGATCCTGTCGCGGGGTAAATGTGGCCTCTCCGTCTGCACGACGCGATACCTGGTCGCCATGGCAGCCGCGGATCTGTGGTCCATTATCATCACAGTAATCATATGGAGGATCATATTTTATTATATCCCGGGCTCCATCCTAGAGGTAACCCCGGTGTGCGCTGTAATTGCCGGACTGTTCTTGTTCATTACGGACTGTTCTGTGTGGTTCACGGTCGCTTTCTCATTCGATCGCTTTATTGCCATTTGCTGCAATAAGTGGAAAGCGAAATACTGCAGCGGGAAAGTCGCAGCTGCCGTGCTGGCAACCGTCTGCATTTTATTTTGTTGTAAAAATGTTCCCATTTACTTTACGTTGGAAGCTGAGAAGTTAGTGGACGGTGTCCCGTGGGGGTGTCCGAGGAAACCCAGTTATTTCACGGAGCCCGGATGGGTGGCATACGACTGCCTGGATAAAGTGTTATGTCCACTCTTACCATTCGCTTTGATCTTGTTGCTCAATGCCCTGACGGTGAGACACATTTTAGTAGCCAATAAAATCCGTAAGAGACTGAGGGGTCACGGAACGGAAGAGAAAATCAGTGACCCGGAGATGGAGAATAGACGGAAGTCGGTCGTTTTGCTCTTTGCGCTGTCCGGCAACTTCATTCTTTTGTGGTTGGTTTACGTCATATATTTCTTCCATTACGTCATTGCTCAAATAGATCCCGAGCACGATACTGACTCCACCTTCATATTTCAGCAAATCTCGTTCATGTTGCTGACCTTAAGTTGTTGTACAAATACGTTTATTTATGCGGTAACTCAGACGAAGTTCAGAGAGCAGCTTCAGAGCGCATTGAAATATCCGATCATCACCATCATTCAATTAGGTATGGTCCGGAATAGATGAATACATCCGCATGCAGGTTCCAGAATTAACGTTGAACATAGAACATCGCAATTAGGAACAGGCTACTCGCCTCACCATGTCAAAGCCGGACATGATGCCAATGGAAAATCCTACCTGCCTGCCTGCGCATAATATATATATATATATATCTCCATTTCCTATACAATTATGTGTGTCTTTCCAAAAGTTTCTTAAATGTCACCATTGTACCTCCCGCAACCAGCTTTGCAGCCTCGCCCTGCCACCCTTTGTTAAAAAATCCCCCATACATCCTTTCACGTTTGATGTTGACACTGGAAATTGACCAGCACGTCGCTTCCCGAAGTCTTGATCAATTAACGTTAGTAATTACTGATTGTATTATGTGACCATAATACTTCGGAATATCTACAGATCACAGCAGATATCGACAGCACTGGGACTTACAGCAACAAGTGGAGGAGAACCACACTTCTATAGATTTCGAAGGGCAGACATAGTGGACGCTACCGTCACAGTGTGACATGTGCCAGACAGTTACTAGAGTCGGCATTTGTATGGAAATATGATAATGGAGGAATTCAACGAAGGAGCCAAAAAATAGAAAATAGAAGACATTTGAGAGAACTTGCAGGATTTGGGAGATGCCGTTTGTAAATAGTATAGAGCGACGCTTAGTTGAATACTTGGGAGAATGATCCAATAAATGGTAAATGGGAGGACGTTGAACAATGGGAAGATAACTTATGTAAATAGGATATCGCACTGGTGAGTGGAGGACTACGGGCAAACGCGGATAATGGGACTGCATTAGATGGGGACATTTGTTCTCCATTGATAGGTTGCGACGACAGCCATGTTTCCAGGCTATATTATGTTATGCTTCTCCGATTATATTCTAACTTATGCTGGAGCATTGTTTGAGAAAAAAGTCAATATAGTTTGCTACCGAAAATGTCTGTAATGATGAAGTGCAACAATTGTAAATAAATAGTATTCATCACGTTGCTTATACACCTTTCATCCAACGCGCGTCTGCCGCTCCGTTAAATAGCTGCTAAAATTAAGAATAACTTTGTAAATTTTAAAATCGCTGCTTACAACCTTGTTCCCCATTATTAAATAGATCAAGAAACGCAATGTTCGCAACATTTATCCATAGGAAATACAACGAATCGCCTTTCTCTAGTCTGGAAAACAACAATTTAGGAAAATCCCAGTCACAATTTGTCTACTGTACCATGACACGTTGAACAGTTTTGCGTTCCCTCATCTGGAGGCAGATCACCGTTACATGAGACCAACCAAAGACAATAGGTGCAGGAGTAGAGGCCATTCTGCACTTCGAGCGAGCACGTCCATTCAATGTGATCATGGCTGATCATCCACAATCAATACCTCGTTCCGGCCTTCTCCCATTATCCCCTGACTCCGTTATCTTTAAGAGACCTATCTAGCTCTCTCTTGAAAGTATACAGAGAACCGGCTTCCACCCTCTGAGGCAGAGAATTCCACAGACTCACAACTTTCGTGAAAAAGTGTTTCCTCGTCTCCATTCTAAATGGCTTAACCCTTGTTCTTAAACCGTGGCCCCTGGTTCTGGCCCCCCCCCCCCCCCCCCAAACATCCGGAACATGTTTCCTGCCTCTTGCGTGTCCAAACCCTTAATAATCTTATATGTTTCAATAAGAAACCCTCTCATCCTTCTAAACTCCAGAGTATGATCCCCTCGCTTACTTCTAAATTCACTGAAGGCGTATCCCCCTCAATCGCATTGCTGCATCCCGTAAACCTATATAGATGTGCTTTTCTCCTTTTATTAACATTTACTTAATCTTCAACGTTACGTGCGCGTGTGAATTCCCTCCCTTACTGGCGGGTCCTACTCCCTTTCGGCTCGGTAACCACCCTCTTTCCTCGAGTCCTGAGGAAGAAAATCAGGAATAATCTGGAATAATCAGTTAAAATGAATGAAAGAGGCAGCATGTGCATTGGCCATTCGGCCACCGTCCACAGGGACCGTTGATCACCCGTTCATGTTACCTCACAATCGTACACGCACTTTACACATTAAGGCAATTATCAGAGGACAATAAATCCTCCAAATCGGCAGATACTTGGGATGCGGGAGTAAAACGATCAAGGAGAACATACTGCCCCATTAAGGGGCTCCCCATATAAGTCAGTTCCCCTGAGTCACGTTTGGCCCATATCTCTCAAAGCTGCCTAGGATGCCCGGTTGGCAACCGGGAAATAAAGTTAAGCGAGAGCCCTAAGGATTTCCCCTCCCACCCTCATTATCTCTCTCTCTTCTCCTGTATCTTTCACTCTACCTCTCTCCCCTCACTCTCTCTTTCTCTCTCTCGCTCTCCGTTTCTCTCCCCTCTCCTCTCCTCTCCTCTCCTCGCCTCACCTCTCCGCCCCCTCTCATTCCTCTCTCTCTCTCTCTCTCTCTCTCTCTCTCTCTCTCTCTCTCTCTCTCTCTCTCTCTCTCTCTCTCTCTCTCTCTCTCTCTCTCTCTCTCTCTCTCTCTCTATCTCTCTCTCTCTCTCTCTCTCTCTCTCTCTCTCTCCCCACCTCTCCTCCCCCCTCCTCTCCACTGTCCTTCTCTTTTCTATCTCTCCCTCCCTCTTCCTTCTCCCCCCTCTGTTTCACTCAATTCTTCATTCCTCCTTCAATTTATCTTTCCCTCCCTCCCACAGACCACACTCCTCCATCTCTCCCTCTCCCTCTCTCTCTCTCTCCTTCTTCCTCTCTCTCACTCATGTCTACAACGCGGACCAGAGAGAGACAAGGGGTTCAAGAAGGAACTGCAGATGCTGGAAGATCGATGGTACACAAAAAAACTGGAGAAACTCAGCGGGTGCAGCAGCATCTATGGAGCGAAGGAAATAGGTGACGTTTCGGGCCGAAACCCTTCTTCAGACTGATGGGGGGTGGGGGGGGGGAGAAGGAAGTAAAAAGGGAGGAGGAGGAACCCGGGGGCGGGGGGATGGGAGGAGGCAGCTCGTGGGTTAAGGAAGGGGAGGAGACAGCAAGGGCTAGAAAAATTGGGAGAAATCAACGTTCATGCCACCCAGCTACCCAGGCGGAATATGAGGTGCTGTTCCTCCAATTTCCGGTGTTGCTCACTGTGGCAATGGAGGAGACCCAGGACAGAGAGGTCGGATTGGGAATGGGAGGGGGAGCGGTCTTTGCGGAAGGCAGACATGGGGGGAGATGGGAAGATGTGGCGAGTGGTGGGGTCACGTTGGAGGTGGCGGAAATGCCGGAGGATTATTTGTTGTATTTGCCGGCTGGTGGGGTGAAAGGTGAGGACTAGGGGGACTCAGGTGCGGGTTCCTTCTCCCTCCCTCTGACTGACGTCCCTCTCCTCCAATCACCCGCTGCTTCCGGACATTTTTTTATTTCAATGCGGTGCATTCGTTACATTTAACATCTGAGGGGTTTTGCAAGATTATTGTAATTAATTTAATGCATTGAACTTCCGAGGGGGGGGGGGGATGCAATATCACTGGAATGCAACGCATCAAAACATCAAAACTGCTATAAAATCCCTTAAAATGCTCAAAAACCCATAAAACTGCTCAAAAACCCTCTGCTCAAAAAAACAATTAAAGCTGCACAAAAAAAACAGCAAAACGGCTCAAAAACCCCAGATCCCTTAAAAATGCATCAGAACACTAAAACACCATAAAACTACTAAAAAAAACCCTCTCAAAGCCGCACAAAAACACTCAGCAACCCTCAAATGCCCTCAAGACCCCTGAAAAACCCTGAAAAACCCTAACTGCTTAAAAGCCCTCAGTCAACCCGTAAAACTCCTCAAAGCTGCTAAAAAAAACAGCAAAAACTATCAAAACTGCTCAAAAACTATCAAAACTGCTAAAAGAAATCAAGCTGCTCAAAATGCCATCAACAACCGTCAAAGTAGCTAAAAAAACCCTAAAAACTTTTCAATCCCACAACAACCGGCAATATCCCCCAACAAACCTGAACACTCCTCAAACGCCGCAAAAAAACTCAAAACCGCTCAACAACCCTCAACAACGCCTCCAAAAACCATAAACAGCCCTCACAAGCCATGAAGACCCCCCGAAAAACACCTCAAAACTGCTGAAAAAACCGTCATCAACGTCTCCATTCCTCCTCTGGTCCCGCTCTCTCTCTCGCTCCCTCTCTACCTCTACCCTACACCCCCTCCCCTACACCCCCTCCCCCTCTCCTGCACCCCCTCCACTACACCCCTTTCTCCTACACCTCTCCCCCTCTCCTGCACCCCCTCCCCCTACACCCCCTCCCCTACCCCCATCTCCACTACACCTCCTCCCCTTCCCCTACACACCATCCGCTCCACCCATCTCCCCTACACCCCCTCTCCTACACCCCCTCCGCTACACCCTCTCTCCGTCACCCCCTCGAAATTGTTCATGATAGAGGGAGAGAGGTAGGGAGGGGAGGTAGAGGCATTGAGATGGAGGGAGAGAGAGACTGGGGGAGACAGAGGCATAGAGGAGAGATTGAAGGAGAGAGTGAGGCTGAGAGGGGAGACACTGGGATTGGGGAAGACGCTGAGAGGCAGGGATAGAGAGACGGGGCAGGGGGAGGGTCTGAGTTTATGTTTCATTGGAAGGAAGAAGAGAGAGAGAGAAAGTTAATATTGTGTGTGTGTGTGTGTGACAGAGAGAGAGA